>NC_053498.1:149283766-149408766 GCF_905171775.1 Rana temporaria
CCCCCCCCCACCCCCCCCCCCCCCCCCCCCCCCCACACACACACAGTGGATACAGCCCCCCCCCCACACACACACACACACACACACACACACAGTGCATACAGCCCAGAGATCATAGGAAGAGAACACAGGGGATGTGCAGAGATCCATAGAGAAGGAGAACTTACCAGACAATCCAAACTTCTCCCCCCCCCCCCTCCCCCTCCCGGTCATACGAGGACGCCTCTCCTCCCACCTCCCCCAATTCTCCGCACTACGGAAGCCTCTCCGATGCCAAATCTTTCCAAACCTCACACATCACTGACTGCCAATAACACTTAAAGCGACATAAACCCCCAAAAACAAACATTTATTCAAATTAACAGTAACTCACAAAAAGTAAGTACACCCCTCACAAGAAATTACACTTTGTATCTACAATGTTGTGTAGTGAGTGTACAGCTTGTATAACGGTGTCAATTTGCTGTCCCCTCAAAATATCTCAACACAGCCATTAATGTCTAAACCGCTGGCAACAAAAGTGAGGACACCCCTAAGTGAAAATGTCCAAATTTGGCCCAATTAGCCATTTTCCCTCCCCCGGTGTCATATGACTCAGGGTTACAAGGTCTCGGGTGTGAATGGGGAGCAGGTGTGTTAAATTTGGTGTTATCGCTCTCACTCTTTAATACTGGTCACTGGAAGGACAACATGGCCCCTCATGGCAAAGAACTCTCTGAGGATCTGATATAAAGAATTGCGTCTCTACATAAAGATGGCCGAAGATATAAGAAGATCGCCAAGACCCTGAAACTGATCTGCAGCACGGGGGCCAAGACCATCCAGCGGTATAACAGGACGGGTTCCCCTCCCCCCGCCTCGCCATAGTCCACCAAAGAAGTTGAGGTCACGTGCTCAGCGTCATCTCCAGAGGTTGTCTTTGGGAAATAGACGTATGAGTGCTGCCAGCATTGCTGCAGAGGGTGAAGGGGTGGGGGGAGGGGTCAGCCTGTCAGTGCTCAGACCATACGCTGCACACTGCATCAAATTGGTCTGCATGGCTGTTGTCCCAGAAGGAAGCCTCTTCTAAAGATGATCCACAAGAAAGAGCCGCAAACAGTTTGCTGAAGACAAGCAGACTAAGGACATGGATTACTGGAACCACGTCCTGTGGTCTGATGAGACAAGATAAAGGTATTTGGTGTCAGATGGTGTCAGGCGTGTGTGGGGGGGGGGGGAGGGGCCAGGTGAGGAGGACAAAGACAAGGGTGTCTTGTCTACAGTCAGGCATGGTGGGGGGAGGGTCATGGTCTGGGGCTGCATGAGTGCTGCCGGCACTGGGGAGCTACAGATCATTGAGGGAACCATGAATGCCAACATGTACTCTGACATACTGAAGCAAAGCATGATCCCCTCCCTTCAGAGACTGGGCCGCAGGGTAGTATTCCAACATGATAACCACCCCAAACACACCTCCAAGATGATCACTGCCTCGCTAAAGAAGCTGAGGGTAAAGGTGATGGACTGGCCAAGCGTGTCTCCAGACCTAAACCCTATTGATCATCTTGTGGGGGATTCTCAAACAGAAGGTGGAGGAGCGCAAGGTCTCCAACATCCACCAGCTCTGTGATGTCATCATGGAGGAGGGGAAGAGGACTCCAGTGACAACCTGTGAAGCTCTGGTGACCTCCATGCCTAAGAGGGTTAAGGCAGTGCTGGAAAACAATGGCGGCCACACAAAATATTGACACTTTGGGCCCAATTTGGACATTTTCACTTAGGGCTTTTCCCAGAATCGGGGCGAGCTGCGGGCAGGATTATTTAAGCAAGACCGCGGCTTCGGCCTAGTCCGCAGAGCGCTGACCTATGAAAAAAAAAATCTAATTTGAATCGATTTGTCCTTGCAACTCGATTTTTTTCCCAGCCCTACTATTTTGCGCCTCTGGGATTTTTATTTTTTTCTAAACAAAAAAAAATAAATGTATTGTAACATTTTGCAAACAGGTAATTTTCTCCTTCACCAATGGGCACAGATAAGGCAACACCAGTGGACACGATGAGGTGGCACCGATCAGATACGGCTGGGAAAAACAAAAAAACGATTTGGATCGTCAATCGAGTTGCGAGGGCAAATCGATTCAGATTTTGACCAAATAGATTTTTATTTTTCCCATAGGACCGGTGCTTCGCGGACTAGGCCGAAGCCTCGCCTAAATAAATCCTGCCCGCAACCTCGCCGCGATTCTGGGAAAAGGCCGCGAGGCCAGACACCGCAGACTAGGCCGAGGCCGCGGTGTCCATCAGAAAAAAATCTAATTTAAAAATAAATAATTAAAATATATCTCAGATTTAGGCAGTGCTGATAAGTGACACTGATGGGCCCTGATAGGTGGTACTGATGGGAAATGAAGAGGCGGCACCAACGAGACTGCACCGATAGGCAGCACTGATGATGAGGCACCGATAGGCATTGAGGCCACCAAGGGGACCGATGTCCCTCCAACAGAAGACGGTTAACGGTTTTCTTCTTTCCTTCATCCTCACAGCATGTGGGGGGGGGGGGGGGGGGGGGAGAAAAAGGCGAATTAATGGTTTCTGTTTACGTCTGTCATTGGCTGACAGCGGATCACATGGTAAAGGGCCCGCTGTGATTGGACCTTTACCCCAATCTGTGATCAGTAGAGTCCCAAGGACTCACAGGCAGTGCGAGGACGGAAGGACATCCATGTACACCCTCCCGGTAAATGAAGCCCACGCTGTGCCCATCTTTCGGGTATATCACGGGCACCAACCGGTAAAGGGGATTGATGGGCACCGTCCAGCGGCTGGACTGTTTTGCATCAGTGAGAACCACAGAGAACTACTGCCCAACTTCTACTTGTCAGCTAAATTGGCCCTTATATACCGCTTGCTGGAATTGGATGTGCCGCCGCCACCAAATCTACCCGAAATAAATCCTTTTCTTCTAACTGAAAAGAGTCAGATTGGGGAGCTGCTCCTGTATGGAAGCCAAGATAATCATAAAAGAAAATAAAGTGGTATAAAACCCAAAAGCAAAACATTACATTGCAGATTTCCAATTCTTAGATGTGAACGCTGCATTCGTTTTCTTTTTTAGGCTTTCTTTCTATTTTCACCTGGTGATCCTGCCAGCAAGTCTGATTTTCAGCAGAACAAGCTCTCCTGCAGATGGATCAGCTACAGGGCCGAGACAAACCATTTACCCATAGGTGTGCGCAGCCTGTTGCATTAGGGTGTGCACCCCAAATGTATTAAAATATGGACGGCAGCCAGGACGGGGGCGGCGGCCAGGACGGGGGGCAGGGGGACGGCGGCCAGGGCAGGGGGACGGCGCCAGAAGGAGGGCAGGGGGACGGCGCCAGGAGGAGGGCAGGGGGGCGGCGCCAGGAGGAGGGCAGGGCGCCAGGACAAGGGCAGGCGTCAGGAGGCGGGCAGGTGACGGCGCCAGGAAGAGGGCAGGGGACGGCGCCAGGAGCTTTTTATTTGTATTATTTAATTTGATTATAATCTATTTTTTTTTTTTAGGAGCTCGGTTGGGGGGCTTTGGAGAAATATCAGCAGGGGGAATCTGTGCCGCATGGGGTGATTAATGTGTGCCCAGGCACACCTATGCATTTACCACTGACAGGGGTGCTTACAATGATCAGCTTTTATTTATGTATATAAAAGCTTTATCCTTAAAAGTTTTTCTCTTAGTTTTTGTCAGAAAATGTAAATAAGTATTTCTTCTCCTTCACTGATGAGCACTAATAGGCAGCAATGATGGACATCACTGACGGACATCACTGATGGGCACTAATAGGCGGCCGATCACATGGGTTAAGAGCTGCTGCATCAGCTCTTTATCAAGATCAGGGTCGCGCCGTGACACAACACGTCCACGATCGCCGCACGCCCCAGTGGATGCACGAGAGCTTTGAGATCGGGGGGGGGGGGGGGGGGGGGGGCAAACGTTATATATAGTTCCAGAACAAGAAGGGATCCCGCCCTCCATCATTTGTTGTGTTTCCCTATGAGATTGTATAGAGGGCTGTTTGCTTAGTTTCCACTCAGGTCTCAGATTACACTCAGCTCTCCTCAGTGACGTGCGGTGTGGAAAAATCAGATCCCCACCCTATGGCGTTTGAAGCTGAGGCAAAGCCTCCGATCTGCATGTTTTTTTTTCCTTTTTAGAAGGGTGTAGAGAAGAAAAGATTTCAGATAAAGAGGTACAACTTATGTAGGAGGATTTGTATCTCTGTGTATCACCTGTGGCCGGTCACGTCACTTCATATGGAGGGTTTACAACCAATTATAGGATTTGTAGATTTTTTAAATAACCTCTCTGCACTGTACAGCATTTTTATTTGTTTTGCATTGGTCCCCCATCCCCCGTAGCTGTGGGGGATGGGGGACATTTACATGCTCCTTTACATTGGGAGGCATTTGCCAGCTTGTGACAAAGAACATGAGCCAGGAATTTATAGAAAACAACAAATGAAAGCGATAGAAATCCTGACGTGAAATGATTTAGGTGGGGAATTGGGTGACAGACGCAAGCTGAGACATATGATGGGGGGAGGGGGGGGTATCTGGACTCCTATGAAAGGGTTAAAGAAGAACAGCGGCAGCACCATTGTTATATAAAACAGGAGAATCACAAAACAAGAAATCGACAAACAAATCTGCAACTTTGTTTCAATGTTTATAAAATAACTGTCACTTGAAAGAGAGCAGTCACATGACCCCACCGACACTCCGCCCCCACATTGCACACACTGCCACCTTGCTGTCAGAATTAGATATTACATGCAGTTCTATGTATGTAGATAAGCCAAGCACCATCACACTGCAGAATCCCCCGCCCCCCCCCCCCCCCAGGACCCCTCCTTCTACAGGAGCCCCCCGCACCCCTCCCCACGAGGACCAACAGCACCCCCCCTCTCCAGGAATACCCGGCATCCCATCTCTGCAGGGGTGTCCCCAACACTCACCTCCTTCCCCCATGCACCCTCAGCACCCCTCCTTCTACAGGAGCCCCCCGCACCCCTCCCCATGAGGACCAACAGCACCCCCCCCCTCTCCAGGAATACCCGGCATCCCATCTCCGCAGGGGTGTCCCCAACACTTACCTCCTTCCCCCATGCACCCTCAGCACCCCCCCCCTCTCCAGGAATACCTGGCATCCCATCTCTGCAGGGGTGTCCCCAACACTTACCTCCTTCCCCCATGCACCCTCAGCACCCCCCCCCTTCTACAGGAGCCCCCCGCACCCCTCCCCACGAGGACCAACAGCACCCCCCCCCCAGGAATACCCAGCATCCCATCTCTGCAGGGGTGTCCCCAACACTCACCTCCTTCCCCCAGCACTCCTCTCTCTCCCTAAGGGAAACCCCCACACTCCTCCCCTCCTGGGTTTCCCCAACACTCTCCTCCTTCCCCCAGAGACCCTCAGTACCTCCCCAGGGACCCCTAGCACACATCCCCAGCAGTGTCCCCCCTTCCCCCAATGGACTTTCAGTATCACTCCCCCCAGGGACCGTCAACACTCTCTCTCCCATCACTGCGTTTCTTCCACCCCTCAGTACCCCCTCCTCCTCACACTCCCGGGGACCCCCAACACTTTTATCCCCCCCCACACTCCCCGGGCCCCCTACATTTCTTTCCTTGCCACAGGGACCCTCAGCTGTCCTCACTATCCCCAATGACCCCACACACTCCTCTTTTATTAGGACCCCCAACACCTCTACTCCTCCAGGGACCCCCAAAACTCCCTTCCCCACAACTCCACACCTCTCCCCCCCAGGACCCCACTAGCATCCCTCCTCCCCCAGTATCAGCACCGCTCCCACCTCCCAAGGAACTCTGAGCACACCCCTCCACCTCCAGGGACCCCCACATTCCTTTCCACAGGGACCCCCTGCACTCCTCACTATTCCCCAGGACCCCAAACACTCCTTTCGATCCCCCAACCCAGGGACCCCCAGCACTGCTCCCCCCCAAGGAATTTAAAGCACAACCCTCCTCTAGGGACCCCCAGCACTCAATTCCTCTCCTTCCCCAGCATCACCCCCTCCCCCCAGGGACCCCCCAGCACTGCTCCCACCCCCAAGGAATTCTGAGCACACCCCTCCTCATCTACAGACCCCCAGCACTCCATTACCTCTCTCCCCAATGGGACCCCCAACATCACCCCCTCCCCCAAAGGACCCCCAGCACTGCTCCCATCCCTCCAAGGAATTCTGAGCACACCCCTCCTCCTCTAGGGACCCCCAGCATTACTCCTCTCCTCCTCCAGGGTCCCCCAGCACTTCACACCTCCCCCCCCCAGGAAACCACCAGCATTAGCACACCCTTCTTCTCCATGGACCCCCAGTACTCCACTCCATGTCTCTCCCTCCCCCCAGGAACCCCCAGCATCACACCCTCCATCCAAGGAACTCCCAGCACTGCTCCCACCCCTAAGGAATTCTGAGCACACCCCTCCTCCTCTAGGGACCCCCAGCATCACCCCTCCCCCCAGCACTCCATCACTCTAGTCCCCCCAGCATCACCCCTTCCCCTGGGGACCCCCAGCATCACACCCTCTATCCAAGGGACCCCCAGAATCATACCCTCCATCCAAGGGACCCCCAGCATCACCAAGGGACCCCCAGCATCACACCCTCCAGCCAAGGGACCCCCAGCATCACCAATGGACCCCCAGCATCACACCCTCCAGCCAAGGGACCCCCAGCATCACCAAGGGACCCCCAGCATCACACCCTCCATCCAAGGGACCCCCAGCATCACCAAGGGACCCCCAGCATCACACCCTCCATCCAAGGGACCCCCAGCATCACCCAAGGGACCCCCAGCACTCCATTCCTCTTCTCCTCCAGGGTCCCCCAGCCGTTCACACCTCTCCCCCAGGAACCCACCAGCATTAGCACACCCTTCTTAGATAGTGCGCTACCCCCCCAACACTCCATTCCTCCTCTCCCCAGGGACCCCCAGGCCTCTTTCTGCACAGTCACAGATGACGTCACTCCGGGTGTGGGCGGTGCCGCCACGTGCAGGGTGACATCTCTCCGGTATAGGTGAGCGCTCACCTGCTGATCTGTATGGCGGCGGAGGCGGCGGGTTCCTTGTGCTGAGACATCTCCGTCCTTCTATGGCGGGGGGTGGAGGAAGAGCCGGTGTCCTGCCGGTAGATGCTGAGCCGAGAGGGAGGGGGTGACAACAGCTGGCTCCTCCCACCTACTGCCAATGAATGAGGGGACACGCCCTCCTGTGTCAAAATCCAAGGACTGGCTCCGCCCCCCCCGCCAATTCACAAATCTGCAGAATTGTCACTAAAGATACAAATGTATCCGATCCATCATTATCAGATCTATTGTATCCAATACTGATCAATGAGGACTAATCTATCATTATCAGATCTATTGTATCCAATACTAATCAATGAGGACTAATCTATCATTATCAGATCTATTGTATCCAATACTAATCAATGAGGACTAATCTATCATTATCAGATCTATTGTATCCAATACTAATCAATGAGGACTAATCTATCATTATCAGATCTATTGTATCCAATACTAATCAATGAGGACTAATCCATCATTATCAGATCTATTGTATCCAATACTAATCAATGAGGACTAATCTATTATTATCAGATCTATTGTATCCAATACTAATCAATGAGGACTAATCTATCATTATCAGATCTATTGTATCCGATCGTCATTATCAGATCTATTGTATCCAATAATAATCAATGAGGACTAATCCATCATTATCAGATCTATTGTATCCGATACTAATCAATGAGGACTAATCTATCATTATCAGATCTATTGTATCCGATACTAATCAATGAGGACTAATCTATCATTATCAGATCTACTGTATCCAATACTAATCAATGAGGACTAATCTATCATTATCAGATCTATTGTATCCAATACTAATCAATAATGACTAATCTATCATTATCAGATCTATTGTATCCGATACTAATCAATGAGGACTAATCTATCATTATCAGATCTATTGTATCCGATACTAATCAATGAGGACTAATCTATCATTATCAGATCTATTGTATCCGATACTAATCAATGAGGACTAATCTATCATTATCAGATCTATTGTATCCGATACTAATCAATGAGGACTAATCTATCATTATCAGATCTATTGTATCCAATACTAATCAATGAGGACTAATCCATCATTATCAGATCTATTGTATCCAATACTAATCAATGAGGACTAATCTATCATTATCAGATCTATTGTATCCGATACTAATCAATGAGGAGTAATCTATCATTATCAGATCTATTGTATCCAATACTAATCAATGAGGACTAACCTATCATTATCAGATCTATCGTATCCAATACTAATCAATGAGGACTAATCCATCATTATCAGATCTATCGTATCCAATACTAATCAATGAGGACTAATCTATCATTATCAGATCTATTGTATCCGATACTAATCAATGAGGAGTAATCTATCATTATCAGATCTATTGTATCCAATACTAATCAATGAGGACTAATCCATCATTATCAGATCTATTGTATCCAATACTAATCAATGAGGACTAACCCATCATTATCAGATCTATTGTATCCGATACTAATCAATGAGGACTAATCTATCATTATCAGATCTATTGTATCCAATACTAATCAATGAGGACTAATCTATCATCAGATCTATTGTATCCGATACTAATCAATGAGGACTAATCTATCATTATCAGATCTATTGTATCCGATACTAATCAATGAGGACTAACCTATCATTATCAGATCTATTGTATCCGATACTAATCAATGAGGACTAATCTATCATTATCAGATCTATTGTATCCGATACTAATCAATGAGGACTAACCTATCATTATCAGATCTATTGTATCCGATACTAATCAATGAGGACTAATCTATCATTATCAGATCTATTGTATCCAATACTAATCAATGAGGACTAATCCATCATTATCAGATCTATTGTATCCAATACTAATCAATGAGGACTAATCTATCATTATCAGATCTATTGTATCCGATCCGCCCATTATCAGATCTATTGTATCCAATACTAATCAATGAGGACTAATCCATCATTATCAGATCTATTGTATTCGATACTAATCAATGAGGACTAATCTATCATTATCAGATCTATTGTATCCAATACTAATCAATGAGGACTTAATCTATCATTATCAGATCTATTGTATCCGATACTAATCAATGAGGACTAATCCATCATTATCAGATCTATCGTATCCAATACTAATCAATGAGGACTAACCTATCATTATCAGATCTATTGTATCCAATACTAATCAATGAGGACTAATCTATCATTATCAGATCTATTGTATCCGATACTAATCAATGAGGACTAATCTATCATCAGATCTATTGTATCCGATACTAATCAATGAGGACTAATCTATCATTATCAGATCTATTGTATCCAATACTAATCAATGAGGACTAATCCATCATTATCAGATCTATTGTATCCAATACTAATCAATGAGGACTAATCCGTCATTATCAGATCTATTGTATCCAATACTAATCAATGAGGACTAATCCATCATTATCAGATCTATTGTATCCGATCATCATTATCAGATCTATCGTATCCGATACTAATCAATGAGGACTAATCTATCATTATCAGATCTATTGTATCCGATACTAATCAATGAGGACTAATCTATCATTATCAGATCTATTGTATCCAATACTAATCAATGAGGACTAATCCGTCATTATCAGATCTATTGTATCCAATACTAATCAATGAGGACTAATCCATCATTATCAGATCTATTGTATCCAATACTAATCAATGAGGACTAATCTATCATTATCAGATCTATTGTATCCAATACTAATCAATGAGGACTAATCCATCATTATCAGATCTATTGTATCCGATACTAATCAATGAGGACTAATCTATCATTATCAGATCTATTGTATCCAATACTAATCAATGAGGACTAATCCGTCATTATCAGATCTATTGTATCCAATACTAATCAATGAGGACTAATCTATTATTATCAGATCTATTGTATCCAATACTAATCAATGAGGACTAATCTATCATTATCAGATCTATTGTATCCGATACTAATCAATGAGGACTAATCTATCATTATCAGATCTATTGTATCCGATACTAATCAATGAGGACTAATCTATCATTATCAGATCTATTGTATCCAATACTAATCAATGAGGACTAACCTATCATTATCAGATCTATTGTATCCGATACTAATCAATGAGGACTAATCTATTATTATCAGATCTATTGTATCCAATACTAATCAATGAGGACTAATCCATCATTATCAGATCTATTGTATCCAATACTAATCAATGAGGACTAATCTATCATTATCAGATCTATTGTATCCGATACTAATCAATGAGGACTAATCTATTATTATCAGATCTATTGTATCCAATACTAATCAATGAGGACTAATCCATCATTATCAGATCTATTGTATCCAATACTAATCAATGAGGACTAATCCATCATTATCAGATCTATTGTATCCGATACTAATCAATGAGGACTAATCTATCATTATCAGATCTATTGTATCCGATACTAATCAATGAGGACTAATCTATTATTATCAGATCTATTGTATCCGATACTAATCAATGAGGACTAATCTATCATTATCAGATCTATTGTATCCGATACTAATCAATGAGGACTAATCTATCATTATCAGATCTATTGTATCCGATCCGCCCATTATCAGATCTATTGTATCCAATACTAATCAATGAGGACTAATCCATCATTATCAGATCTATTGTATCCAATACTAATCAATGAGGACTAATCCATCATTATCAGATCTATTGTATCCGATACTAATCAATGAGGACTAATCTATCATTATCAGATCTATTGTATCCGATACTAATCAATGAGGACTAATCTATCATTATCAGATCTATTGTATCCAATACTAATCAATGAGGACTAATCCATCATTATCAGATCTATTGTATCCAATACTAATCAATGAGGACTAATCTATCATTATCAGATCTATTGTATCCAATACTAATCAATGAGGACTAATCCGTCATTATCAGATCTATTGTATCCAATACTAATCAATGAGGACTAATCTATCATTATCAGATCAGTGGGGCGCTCCCCTCCCACCCCCTTCTAATGTGTGTCACATGGCCGGGTCTGTGGGTGTAACAAGGTCCCGCCCCCCTAGACCGGCTTGTGTGATAGTAGATTGGATAAGTGTTCCGCCTATCACACGAGCCGGTCTAGGAGGGCAGGACCTTGTTACACCACACACACACAGACCCGGCTATGTGACACTCAGCGGGAGATGTGAGCTGTGTGATCCACCCAGGGCAGGCTATGCTGAGGCTGCATTGATGGGCACAGTGAGGCTGTGATTTTGTGTACAGTGAGGCTGCATTGATGGGCACAGTAAAGCTGCGATTATGGGCAGTGAAACTGCATTGATGGGCACAGTGAGGCTGCAATTATGAGCACAGTGAAGCTGTGATTATGGGCACAGTGAAGCTGCATTGATGGGCACAATGAGGCTGCATTGATGGGCACAGTGAGGTTGTGATTATGGGCAGTGAGGCTGCATTGATGGGCACAGTGAGGCTGTGATTATGGGAACAGTGTGGCTGCATTGATGGGCACAGTGAGGCTGCATAATTGGGCACAGTGAGCCTGCGATTATGAGCACAATGAGGCTGCATTTATGGGCACAGTGAAGCTGCATTGATGGGCACAGTAAAGCTGCGATTATGGGCAGTGAAACTGCATTGATGGGCACAGTGAGGCTGCAATTATGGGCACAGTGAAGCTGTGATTATGGGCACAATGAAGCTGCATTGATGGGCACAGTGAGGCTGCAATTATGGGCACAGTGAGGCTGCATTGATGGGCACAATGAAGCTGCGATTATGGGCACAGTGAAGCTGCAATTATAGGCACAGTGAGGCTGTGATTATGGGCGCAGTGAGGCTGCATTCATGGGCACAGTGAGGCTGTGATTATGGGCACAATGGGGCTGCATTGATGGGCACAGTGAGGCTGTGATTATGACACAGTGAGGATGCATTGATGGGCACAGTAAAGCTGCGATTATGGGCACAGTGAAACTGCATTGATGGGCACAGTGAGGCTGAAATTATGGGCACAGTGAAGCTGCATTGATAAGCACAGTGAGGCTGCAGTTATAGGCACAGTGAGGCTGCGATTATAGGCACAGTGAAGCTGCATTGATGGGCACAGTGAGGCTGAAATTATGAGCACAGTGAGGCCGTGATTATAGGCACATCGATGCTGCGATTATTGGCACAGTGAAGCTGCAATTATAAGCACAGTGAAGCTGCAATTATAAGCACAGTGAGGCTGCGATTATAGGCACAGTGAGGCTGTGATTATGGGCACAGTGAGGCTGCATTGATGGGTACAGTGAGGCTGCAATTATAGGCACAGTGAGGCTGTGATTATTGGCACAGTGAGGCTGCGATTATAGGAACAGTGAGTCTGCAGTCTCTGAACGTCTTTAGTATGATGTCCTCAGTGCCCAGGGCAGCTGTCCCTTCTGCCCACCCCTTGTCCCAGCTCTGACCAGGATAGTATAAAATACGCCCCAAATGACCCCATTTTTGGAAAGTAGGCCGTCCGAGGCGTTTTATAAGAGGCTTGGCGAGGTTTCTTTGAAGTTGGAATTAATTTGTTACAATTTTTCGAAACATTTTGATATTTTTTTATACTTTTTTGAAAATGTTACATTTTTCCACACCTGCGTAGTACAGCGCCACCGTGATAAGGACCGCAGCATTGTGTGCGCCGTGTATACAGCGAGCGGGCTCACCTTTTATTTTTCCGTGCCTCTATAAGGCCCTCCCACTGTTAGCGCAATTGAATTTACTCGCTTTAGTTGATACGAGCCGCGCACGCGACGCCACACCCTTCCTCTATCTAGGTCATAGACAACACTATCAGCTCATTACTACTAATGGCGGATCCTAGAGCGGAAAGTGAGAAGATACTCAGATATGGGATAAGGATACGGGGAGGAGAGGTCGCGGCTTGTAGGGACGGCGGTAAAACGCGAGGAAGCTAATCGCACATCGCAACCCGATCCTACAATGTATTATATACTCAGCGTCAGTGGCGGCTGGTGAAGTTTAATGCCTAGTACACACGAGAGGATTTATCCGCGGATACGGTCCTCCGGACCGTTTCCGCGGATAAATCCTCTGCGGATTTTGATCCGATGGAGTGTACATACCATCAGATCGAAATCCGCGCCGAATTCCCATCGCGATGACGTGTCGCGCCGTCGCCGCGATGATGACGCAGCGACGTGCGCGACGCTGTCATATAAGGAATTCCACGCATGCGTCGAATCATTACGACGCATGTGAGGGATGGGTTTGGACGGATCGATCCGGTGAGTCTGTACAGACCACAGGATCGATCCGCTGGCGCCGATTCCAGCGGATAGATTTCTTAGCATGCTAGGAAATTTTTATCCGCTGGAAATCGGTCGGCCCGAAATATATCCGCGGATAAATATCCGCTGGATCGTACACACCAGCGGATCTATCCGCTGAAACCGATCCGCGGATCAATTTCAGCGGATCGATCCTCTCGTGTGTACGGGGCCTTAGGCTCCATTCACACCTAGGCGTTTTGTCGCCTGAAGCGCGACGCTACAATACGCCGGAGGGTCGAAATTACATCATTCTCTATGGAGACTGTTCACATCTTAACGCCGATCGCGTGAAGCTCAAAAAAGTCCCGGACCCTTTTTTGTCGCGCGTATTCAGGCGGCTTCGGTGTTCGGCATAGAAGACAATGACCTGTAAAAAACATTGGGTTAAAAACGCCGCGTTTTGTCGCGGCACAAAACGCCGCAATTTGTCGCGGTACAAAACGCCTACGCAAAGGTGTGAATGCAGCCTGAGGCTCCATTCACATCTAGGCGGACGAAATCGCGGTACAAATAGCAGCGTTTTGCACCGCGATTTTCGGCGTCAAAACGCCGGTATTGTCCGCCTAGATGTGCCCCGGATTGACCCCCCTCTATGGAGATGCTTCCCATCTCCTAGCCGTACGCCGAAAGACGCCTGAAAAAAAGGTCCGGGACCTTTTTTCAGGCGGCAGGCATCAGGCGTTCGGCGTGGAGATGTGAACCATCTTCATAGAGGGACATGTGTTTCCAGCCCTCTGGCGGCAGCGGCGTAGCGCTACAGGCGTAAAAACGCCTAGATGTGAATGCGGGCTTAGGATGGGGGGGGGCGCAAGACCCCGCCCCTCCACAATTGGCCCCTCCCACTTCTTGTAAACCACACCCCCAGACATCCATCCACCTCGGAGCTTTATATCATAACCTGTTGGGACTTGTAGTTCTCCATCGTCTCCTGGGGCTCAAGGTGCATGCCATCCACCATCTTTGTCCAGTTTTTCTCACTGCTGGGACTTGTAGTCCCATAGATGGTGGACTGCATGCACCTGAGCCCCAGGAGAAGATGGAGAACTACAAGTCCCAGCACTGCAGGCATGGGCGTCCGCTCCATAGGGCAAGGGGGGGGGCAATTGACCCCCTCTGGAAAATCGAGAAGGTGTTGAAGAGTTTCGCTGAATGGAGGGGTCTGTGCTGAAGAGTGCGTCTGTGCTGAAGGGGGGGGGGCATCTGTGCTGAAGGGGGGGGGGGGCCATCTGTGCTGAAGGGGGGTCTGTACATTCTCTAGGCTATATTCATATGGTCACGGAGTGAAGCCGAATTATCTCAAGAGCTATTTCACACTGCCAGCTGGCCGCGTTATCTGTAAAGTTCCGCTAAAAAGCCATCGTTTTAGCTGCGCTATTCAGCCGCTAGCTGGGCACTTTTAACTCTCGCTAGCGTTTGAAGAAAGGGTTAAATGCGTCTGTGTATCGTCACTGCCTTAGCGCCCCCCCCTGAAAAAATTTCAGCGGATGCCCATGACTGCAGGTTATACATACCATAAGGCTCTGAGGTGGATGGCATGCATCTGAGCCCCAGGAGAAGATGGAGAACTACAAGTACCAGCAGGTTATAATATAAGGCTCTGAGGTGGATGGGTGTGGATGGCATGCACCTGAGCCCAAGGAGAAGATGGAGAACTACAAGTACCAGAACTGCAGGCATGGGCGTCCGCTCCATAGGGCAAGGGGGGGCAATTGACCCTCTCTGGAAAATCGAGAAGGTGAGCCCCAGGAGAAGATGGAGAACTACAAGTACCAGCAGGTTATAATATAAGGCTCTGAGGTGGGTGGATGTCCGGAGACCCATCCACCTAGGAGCCTTATATTATAACCTGCTGGGACTTGTAGTTCTCCAATCTCCATGAGCCCCAGGAGAAGATGGAGAACTACAAGTCCCAGCAGTCTAACTACAATAACAGGCTCCGAGGTGGATGGGTGGGGATCAGGCAGTACACCGATGATGACTTTGGGGGGGGCGATCTGAATTCCAATCCATGGCCCGGATTCAGAAAGAATTGCGCTCTATTTGCGGAGGCGCAGGGCAACGATTTTGCCCTGCGCCCCCCGCAAATATTTTGCGCTGCCCTCGATTCACGGAGCAGTAGCTCCGTAAATTGCGAGGGCGCGCCGGCAAAATTGCCCGGCGTAAGCGCGCGCAATGTAAATGATCCCGCCGGGGGCGGGAATCATTTAAATTAGGCGCGCTCCCGTGCCGAGCGTAGAGCGCATGCTCCGTCGGGAAACTTTCCCGACGTGCATTGCGGCAAATGACGTCGCAAGGACGTCATTTGCTTCAAAGTGAACGTGAATGGCGTCCAGCGCCATTCAAGTACGCAAACGACGTAAAATTCAAACGTCGCGACGCGGGAAAGCCGGGTATAGTTTAGCATTGGCTGCCCCTGCTATTAGAAGAGGCAGCCTTACGCTAAACACGCCGTACGGAAACAACGTAACTTGCGTACGCAGGGGGCGCGCAACATTGTGAATCGGCGTAAGTATGCAATTTGCATACTATACGCTGACCACAATGGGAGCGCCCCCTAGCGGTCATCGCAAGAATGCAGCCTAAAATCTGCGTGGTATAAGAGCCTCATGCCACGCAGATTATAGGCTGCAGTCGGTGTAACGAGTTCTCTGAATCAGGAGAACTCGTTACGCCGGCGCAAGTCAGCAATTGCGCTGCGTAACTATGGTTACGCAGGCGCAATTGCTTACTGAATCTGGGCCCATATTGGTATGTCATTCAATGAAACGAGGCATCCATCGGCTTACCTTGGCACTGCAGCTCCGCTCGGGCAGTGTAAAGAACTGAGCTGCCTGCCGCGTGACGTCACTTCCGGTTTATCGTCTGTAAGACGAATCCCGATGACTTGTCCTTAAGCTTCCCCTAACGAGGAAGATCATTCAAGAACTGCGCAGGCGCAAACTTGCCGACGGAAATCTCCGAAACTCGCCCCGGCATCCAGGCTCATTCTTTAACATCCCCGTGGATTGGAGGATGTTAAAAAAAGAGCCAGGAGGCCGACTGGCCACTTTCCTCAAAATCCACGTCGCCCTGGATGCCGGCCGAGGTTCGGAGATTTCCGTCGGCAAGTTTGCGCCTTAACGGAACTTTCTCGTTAGCCGGAACCATATCGGCAGATCAGATTGCGCCTGCGCAGGAACTGTCACAATAGCCGGAACCATATTGGCAGATCACCGGCCGGAAGTAACACTAGTAATACTATTAGTAATGCGAGTCCCGGCGCCCATAGTGCACGGGAGGCTATTCAGCGCTTTGCAATGCGCCCATAAGGCGGGATAAAAGCCAGCAAATGAAGCGCCATGTCTGCTCTGCAATCTAAAGATTGCATTGACGTGGCAATGGTGGCTGGCGCTCAATCTTATTTTATTAAAGGGGCGGGCCCCAATGCAAGAAACCATGAAGGGTACCCGGCCGGTGCCCTTCCCAATGATCACAGCGCCCTTTACTCCCATTGTCGGACCCTTTATTACTGTCCCACAGCGGGCCCCCTTCTTGCTGTCTTGGGGTCTCCCCACAGTGGTGGAACACCAGGGCCCGGTCCCAAGTGCAACCTTGACGACCCTGGTAGTTCCACCACTGGTGTCAGTAGTATTAAAAAAAAAATTAGATTTTGTTATTATTATTAAAAAAAAAATTACCATTTTATTTTAGTTATTTATTTCCAATTTTATTTTTTATTATTTAAAAAAAAAAATCTTAATTTTTAGGCCTTGGTGAGATATTCTCAGGTAAGTATGTACAATGTATCTTATATACTAGAACAATACACATTATGGGCCAGATTCACAAAGAGATACGACGGTGTATCTCCTGATATCTCCTGATCCCCCGTCGTATCTCTGACTTACACTGGTCCTATCTATGCGCCTGGTTCATAGAATCACATACGCATAGATAGGGCTAAGATCTGACAGTGTTACATTGTGTTACACTGTCGGATCTTTTTTTAAATTTAAAAATGGCGCCGGGGGCGTTCCCGCTGATTTACGATAAATAATATGTAAATCAGCGAGATACGCAAATTCACGAACGTACGCGGACCCGTCGCAGTGTTCTTACGTCGTTTCCGTAGCGGTTTTCCGTCGTATACTTACCCCTTCTTTTATCAGGCGCAGCCAATGTTAAGTATAGCCGGCGTTCCCGCGTCGAATTTGAATTTTCCTACGTCGTTTGCGTACGCCGATTCACGAACACGCGCGTCGCAAGTCACGCTCACGTCGACACCACTGACGTCCTAGTGACGTCAGTGGGAGCAATGCACGCCGGGAAATTCCCCGGACGGCACCTGCGCATTTAAATCGGCGCGGGAACGCGCCTGATTTAAATAGTACACTCCCCTAGCCGCGGAATTTGAATTCCGCCGGGGGATTTAGGATCCGCCGTCGCAAGTTTGGAGGTAAGTGGTTTGTGAATTAGCCACTTGCCTGAGCGGATCTTAAATCACGTAGATCGAGCGGATCTATAGATCCGCTGCGCTACGTGAATCTGGCCCTTTATACTGATATATACACTTCTATTATGTACATTATATTCTAGCATAACAAATATATATATTCATTAAATATATACACTCCACCCCACCCCCAGGGTTTTTATAAAAAAAATATATATATATATATATTATTTTATATATATATATATATATTTTTTTTTTAAATGGCCCTGAATGGAAACTCCCCCTTTTTTTTTTATAAATGTTTTTTTTTTTTTTTTATATATTTGTTTTTATTTATTTTTTATTAAAGAGCCCAGAGGTTTCTTTTTTTATTAAAGGGCCCAGAGGTCCCCAGATGGCAACCCCCCTTTTTAAAAAAAAAAATATATATATATATTTTTATTTCTATTAAAGGGCCCAGAGGTCCCCAAGGCCCCGGATGGCTACCCCCTTTTTTTATATATATTTTTTTCTTTATTTCTTTTTTTTTGTAAAGCCCCTCCCCCCCGCTTCTCAATTTCAGGCGGCAGCACCCCCTCCCCCCCCCCCGTTCTCTGCTCCAGGTGCCCCATAATTCCTGATGGCAGCCCTGAGTGCCGGCATCAGAAGCCGGACTGGATTTCTTCCTAGATTTCAGCCTTGCAGATCTCGCACATGCTCAGCCGTTGGCTCCCGCTGCTGTCAATCAAACCTAAATGAGGAGAGGGCGGGGACGAGCCGTTGCTCTGTTCTTGAATGGGAGGAGCCTGCTCGGATGTATGTGGTAAGGGGGAGGAGCCATGAAGAGGAAGGCGGGGAGTAGAGAAGTATAGAGATGTTTTCCTTCTACAAACAGATCAGTAGAAAGATCTTTCTACACTCATGTTTGAGTTTATCACTCCCGTTTCATATTCTTTTATTTATAGTAAACGCAATGTATAAAATATTAAGGATCATGGGAAGGGTTTTTTTTTTGAGTGCACCAGGGCAGGAGAGAAGATAATCATGTCTGCAGTCTCTGACCATCTCCTGTATCATGTCTGCAGTCTCTAACCATCTCCTGTATCATGTCTGCAGTCTCTGACCACCTCCTGTATCATGTCTGCAGTCTCTGACCATCTCCTGTATCATGTCTGCAGTCTCTGACCATCTCCTGTATCATGTCTGCAGTCTCTAACCATCTCCTGTATCATGTCTGCAGTCTCTGACCACCTCCTGTATCATGTCTGCAGTCTCTGATCATCTCCTGTATCATGTCTGCAGTTTCTGATCATCTCTTGTATCATGTCTGCAGTCTCTGACCATCTCCTGTATCATGTCTGCAGTCTCTTACCATCTCCTGTATCATGTCTGCAGTCTCTGACCACCTCCTGTATCATGTCTGCAGTCTCTGATCATCTCCTGTATCATGTCTGCAGTCTCTGATCATCTCTTGTATCATGTCTGCAGTCTCTGACCATCTCCTGTATCATGTCTGCAGTTTCTGATCATCTCCTGTATCATGTCTGGAGTCTCTAACCATCTCCTGTATCATGTCTGCAGTCTCTGACCATCTCCTGTATCATGTCTGCAGTCTCTGACCATCTCCTGTATCATGTCTGCAGTCTCTGACCATCTCCTGTATCATGTCTGCAGTCTCTGATCATCTCCTGTATCATGTCTGCAGTCTCTGACCATCTCCTGTATCATGTCTGCAGTCTCTGATCATCTCTTGTATCATGTCTGCAGTCTCTGATCATCTCTTGTATCATGTCTGCAGTCTTTGACCATCACCTGTATCATGTCTGCAGTCTCTGACCATCTCCTGTATCATGTCTGCAGTCCCTGACCATCACCTGTATCATGTATGCAGTCTCTGATCATCTCTTGTATCATATCTGCAGTCTCTGACCATCTCTTGTATCATGTCTGCAGTCCCTGACGATCACCTGTATCATGTCTGCAGTCTCTGACCATCCCTTGTATCATGTATGCAGTCTCTGATCATCTCTTGTATCATGTCTGCAGTCTCTGACCATCACCTGTATCATGTCTGCAGTCTCTGACCATATCCTGTATCATGTCTTCGGTCTCTGACCATCTCCTATATCATGTCTGCCGTCTCTGACCATCTCCTGTATCATGTCTGCAGTCTCTGACCATCTCTTGTATCATGTCTGCAGTCTCTGACCATCTCTTGTATCATGTCTGCAGTCTCTGACCATATTCTGTATCATGTCTTCGGTCTCTGACCATCTCCTATATCATGTCTGCCGTCTCTGACCATCTCCTGTATCATGTCTGCAGTCTCTGACCATCTTCTGTAACATGTCTGCAGTCTCTGACCATCTCTTGTATCATGTCTGCAGTCTCTGATCATCTCCTGTATCATGTCTGCAGTCTCTGACCATCTCCTGTATCATGTCTGCAGTCTCTGACCATCTCCTGTATCATGTCTGCAGTCTCTGATCATCTCCTGTATCATGTCTGCAGTCTCTGACCATCTCCTGTATCATGTCTTCAGTCTCTGATCATCTCTTGTATCATGTCTGCAGTCTCTGATCATCTCTTGTATCATGTCTGCAGTTTTTGACCATCACCTGTATCATGTCTGCAGTCTCTGACCATCTCCTGTATCATGTCTGCAGTCCCTGACCATCACCTGTATCATGTATGCAGTCTCTGATCATCTCTTGTATCATATCTGCAGTCTCTGACCATCTCTTGTATCATGTCTGCAGGCCCTGACGATCACCTGTATCATGTCTGCAGTCTCTGACCATCCCTTGTATCATGTATGCAGTCTCTGATCATCTCTTGTATCATGTCTGCAGTCTCTGACCATCACCTGTATCATGTCTGCAGTCTCTGACCATATCCTGTATCATGTCTTCGGTCTCTGACCATCTCCTATATCATGTCTGCCGTCTCTGACCATCTCCTGTATCATGTCTGCAGTCTCTGACCATCTCTTGTATCATGTCTGCAGTCTCTGACCATCTCTTGTATCATGTCTGCAGTCTCTGACCATCTCCTGTATCATGTCTGCAGTCTCTGACCATCTTCTGTATCATGTCTGCAGTCTCTGACCATCCCTTGTATCATGTATGCAGTCTCTGATCATCACCTGTATCATGTCTGCAGTTTCTGACCATCCATTGTATCATGTCTGCAATCTCTGACCATCTCTTGTATCATATCCGCAGTCTCTGACCATCTCCTGTATCATGTCTGCAGTCTCTGACCATCTCCTGTATCATGTCTGCAGTCTCTGACCATCTCTTGTGTCCTGCCTATAGTCTGACTATATCCTGTTGTGTTTCTGAGAGTACTCACAGATTTTTATGTACGGCCCCCTGGTGATGTCAGAGTCTGGAGTTGAGACTCCGGTCCTTTCCCACATGAAAAATAAAAGTTGGCCCCCTCTGGTGGACATATGTGACATGGAAGAATTGGTTTGTGGGATTCTATTGATAGGGAATTGGACACTTTATCTGATTATTTTTGAACGTCGGTGTAATGATCACACGTCACATCACTCCTCTATAATCAGGATTGTCGGTGCCGCCCCACTGAGGGGTGACTGGTGGGCGGGATAGATGGGTCATATTTCCCGTCCCGGATTCCTGAGGAGAGATCGGTGGTGAGGAGGATGCTGGAGCCGGACCTCATTGAAGAGTCCAGTCCCATTATATAAGGACCCAAAACTAAATGGTAGTTGGAGGATTTGTAAGGAATTCAGTGAGAAAATGTGACACTTACCCCCCCCCCCATGGCCTGGGTAGATGTGACACTTACCCCTCCCCATGGCCTGGGTAGATGTGACACTTACCCCCCCCCCCCCATGGCCCGGGTAGATGTGACACTTACCCCCCCCATGGCCCGGGTAGATGTGACACTTACCCCCCCCCCCATGGCCTGGGTAGATGTGACACTTACCCCTCCCCATGGCCTGGGTAGATGTGACACTTACCCCCCCCCCCATGGCCTGGGTAGATGTGACACTTACCCCCATGGCCTGGGTAGATGTGACACCTACCCCCATGGCCCGGGTAGATGTGACACCTACCCCCATGGCACGGGTAGATATGACACTTACCCCCCCCCATAGCCTGGGTAGATATGACACTTACCCCCCCCCATGGCCCAGGTAGATGTGACACTTACCCCCCCATGGCCCGGGTAGATGTGACACTTACCCCCCCATGGCCCGGGTAGATGTGACACCTACCCCCATGGCACGGGGTAGATATGACACTTACCCCCCCCCTGGCCCGGGTAGATGTGACACTTACCCCCCCCCCCCATGGCCCGGGTAGATGTGACACTTACCCCCGCATGGTCTGGGTAGATGTGACACTTACCCCCCCATGGCCCAGGTAGATATGACACTTACCCCCCCATTGCCTGGGTAGATGTGACACTTACCCCCCCATGGCCCGGGTAGATGTGACACTTACCCCCCCATGGCCCGGGTAGATGTGACACTTACCCCCGCATGGTCCGGGTAGATGTGACACTTACCCCCCATGGCCTGGGTATATGTGACACTTACCCCCCCCATGGCCTGGGTAGACATGACACTTACCCCCCCCATGGCCCGGGTAGATATGACACTTACCCCCCCCATGGCCCGGGTAGATATGACACTTACCCCCCCTATGGCCCGAGTAGATATGACACTTACCCCCCCCCCATGGCCTGGGTAGATATGACACTTACCCCCCCATGGCCCGGGTAGATGTGACACTTACCCCCCCATGGCCCGGGTAGATGTGACACTTACCCCCCCATGGCCCGGGTAGATGTGACACCTACCCCCATGGCACGGGGTAGATATGACACTTACCCCCCCCATGGCCCGGGTAGATGTGACACTTACCCCCCCCCCCATGGCCCGGGTAGATGTGACACTTACCCCCGCATGGTCTGGGTAGATGTGACACTTACCCCCCCATGGCCCAGGTAGATATGACACTTACCCCCCCATTGCCTGGGTAGATGTGACACTTACCCCCCCATGGCCCGGGTAGATGTGACACTTACCCCCCCATGGCCCGGGTAGATGTGACACTTACCCCCGCATGGTCCGGGTAGATGTGACACTTACCCCCCATGGCCTGGGTATATGTGACACTTACCCCCCCCATGGCCTGGGTAGACATGACACTTACCCCCCCCATGGCCCGGGTAGATATGACACTTACCCCCCCCATGGCCCGGGTAGATATGACACTTACCCCCCCTATGGCCCGAGTAGATATGACACTTACCCCCCCCCCATGGCCTGGGTAGATATGACACTTACCCCCCCATGGCCCGGGTAGATATGACACTTACCCCCCCATGGCCCGGGTAGATGTGACACTTACCCCCCCATGGCCCGGGTAGATGTGACACTTACCCCCATAGCCCGGGTAGATATGACACTTACCCCCCCCCCATGGCCCGGGTAGATGTGACACTTACCCCCCCATGGCCCGGGTAGATGTGACACTTACCCCCCATGGCCTGGGTAGATGTGACACTTACCCCCCCATGGCCTGGGTAGATGTGACACTTGCGCCCCCCATGGCCCGGGTAGATTTGTGACCCCCGAGGGGGCGTTTCAATGTAAAAATATACCTTTAAGTTTACAAAATGCCCCCCTGACATCTCAGAGGATCATGGACAGACCCCCAAGACCCCCCAGCCGTATACAGCAGTGTATCTTGAAGATATATGGACAGACTGGGGGCCTCACTTGCCCCGTGTCCGGGGGGGTATTGGATGCTTTCTACAAGGAATGTATTCCAGCAAATGCCATCAGTGATCTCCTAACTGCGGCCCTTTCCTTGTCTTCATCCAGCCCTCCCACTGACACCAATGATGGGGCACTATTCCTCCCACTGACACCAATGATGGGGCACTATTCCTCCCACTGACACCAATGATGGGACACTATTCCTCCCACTGACACCAATGATGAGGCACTATTCCTCCCACTGACACCAATGATGGGACACTATTCCTCCCACTGACACCAATGATGGGACACTATTCCTCCCACTGACACCAATGATGGGACACTATTCCTCCCACTGACACCAATGATGGGACACTATTCCTCCCACTGACACCAATGATGGGGCACTATTCCTCCCACTGACACCAATGATGGGACACTATTCCTCCCACTGACACCAATGATGGGACACTATTCCTCCCACTGACACCAATGATGGGACACTATTCCTCCCACTGACACCAATGATGGGACACTATTCCTCCCACTGACACCAATGATGGGACACTATTCCTCCCACTGACACCAATGATGGGACACTATTCCTCCCACTGACACCAATGATGGGACACTATTCCCCCCACTGATACCAATGATGGGGCACTATTCCTCTCACTGACACCAGTGATGGGCCACTATTCCTCTCACTGACACCAGTGATGGGACACTATTCCTCCCACTGACCCCAATGATGGGACACCATTCCTTCCACTGACACTAATGATGGGGCATCATTCTTCATCCTACTGCCATACATGCGGCAGCCCCTTCCGCTTCTGAAAAGCAACCCAGTTGTGGAATGCTTTTCAGATGCATTTGGTATGTGGAGAGGATGTGATATGTCACCTCCCGCTGTTGTTTTCACCCTAAAAGATGCCGCACCACAACGATCGATTGCATGTAGTTGTGATGTGGCCCCTATTTTATTGGGTTGTGTTTGGCGGTCGTACCAGGGGCCATCTGCCCCCAACCCCCCCATCTGAATGACACCATAACAACATTACCAAGAAATCACCAAAACACAATTTCTGAACCGCCAGTTTATTTTGTCCGATTTCACAATAAGGAACAATGGCGGCGGCGGCGATATTTCATATATCTGAACACGAGGAAAAGGCCAACAAGACATCCAACATATAAAACAAGAAACAATGACAATAAAAAATAAATAAGGTTTCCTTGTGTATCTCTAGAAATGCTAAAACGCTGGAAATGACGGAGAAACTCTGCGTTTCCTGTACAGGCGGAAATCGGTCGTTTCAATCACAGCGACCCCTCCGCCTCCGATCGTCATTCTTACCGAAGGACGTGATTGGTTGCCTGGAGGAAACGAGAAGACATTTCATACTAACGAACGACCACAAAGGAGGAAGCGCCGAGGTTCAGGTCGGTTTTGGATGGGTACAGGACCTTCAGGTTGCCCTCCGTGTCGGTGACGCGCACTTGTTCCAGCACCAGCTGGGGGGGCGCTCCGGGTTCTGAGACGCCGAGTCCTCCGGATGTTCTGTATCCGACTTCCTTCCTCTTTGTTCTCCATGGTGAATTTATTGAGTTCTGCCATTTTCTGTGCATAGGAAAAAAACACACCAAAGATATCATTATAATAAAATACAAAAATACATTGTAACACTAAAAGATAAAATATAAGACAAATTCCAGACATCCTCCGTATACAAAGCGCCAATAACAACCCCTTGCTGACCCGGCTTTTCTGCTTCTTTTTCTTTACAAGTTTAAATCCGTATTTTCAGATTCTCAAAGGGCTTACGACGGCGCAACGCAATGTACGCCGTCGTAAGTCCTAATCTGGGCCGTCGTATCTATGCGACTGATTCCGAGGCCTTGTACACACGACCAGACATGTCCGATGAAAACTGTCCGCGGACCGTTTTCATCGGACATGTCTGCTGGGAGGTTTTGGTCTGATGTGTGTACACACCATCAGACCAAAATCTCCGCGGACAGAGAACGCGGTGACGTAGAAGACACCGACGTTCTCTGACACGGAAGGTCAATGCTTCCACGCATGCGTCGAATCAATTCGACGCATGCGCAGGGATTCGGGCCGCTGCTTATACGTCATAACCAGCGGACATGTCCGATGAGTCGTACTGACCATCGGACATGGTTCCAGCGGACAAGTTTCTTAGCATGCTAAGAAACTTTTGTCCGCTGGAAACCTGTCCGCTAGCCCTGGGGGTGGGACCAGGCTGGGCAGGTCCAGCTCAGAGGGACTTGTGGGCTTCTGGGTAATTTGTTTAACCCTTTCCCTGCCAGTCCCCCCCCCCCCCCAATACAAAACAGAAATATTATACCCAGAAATCCCCCACACAGGAGACATCTGGTGATTACAATGTGATGTATTGAATCTCATCATCACTTCTCACACTATACAAATATATTGTATTTAAAGTGGAGCTCCACCCACTTTTATAACCCCTCCTCCTCCCCCCTCACTAATCTGTGCACTGGAAACTAATTAGATACTTTATTATTTTTTTCCAGCACTTACTGTTATAATTGAGTATTTGTTTTTCCCCCAATCACCGTCATTTCCGGTTTGCAATGCCTCCTGGGAGATGTGTGTCATCAATGGGCGTTGTGTTATTTGTGAACCAGAAATGACGCAATTCAGATCCAGTGCCATGTTTAAAAAGGGAAGCCAGGCTTTTGTTTCCGTGGTTACACAAAGGTTCTTATTCACAGGGATGGGCGGCGGGGGGGCTGGAGAATATTGGCTCCGATTACATACCGGGCCCCGGGGGAGGGGACAGACACACTAATCATTTATAATGGAGGAATATGATGGAGGCAGTTTAGATGGGGCAATAGGATGGGGGCAGTTTTAATGGGAGCATATGATGGGGGCAGTTTTGATTGTGGTAATATGATGGGGGCATTTTGATGGGGGCAGTGTGATGGTAGAAATTTTATGGGGCAGCTCCTGCAAAAGGTAATACATTTTAACCACTTCCTTACTGGGCACTTAAACTACCCTCCTGCCTAGACCAGACCAATTTTCAGCTTTCAGCGCTCTCACTCTTTGAACGACAATTGCGCGATCATCCAACACTGTACACAGTTTTCCCACAAATAGAGCTTTCTTTTGGTGGTATTTGATCACCTCTGCGGTTTTTATTTTTTATAAAAAAAAAAAAATATTTTGTTATAACATTTTGAAAAAATAAATACAAATTTTGATCACTTTTATTCCTATCACAATAAATGTAAACATCCCTTGATAGAAGGTTTTACTTCCCCGGATCCTCCAGCAGATGGCGCTCCCCTATGCTCCTCCAGTGGACAGTTCCTTGGCACATCCAATGCAGAGAAAGTGAGGGGAATTCTATCCAATGGGGACACAGACAGCAATGTTTTGTTTTTTTTATAGGGTGGGGGAGTATTGGTGTGACCCCATTAGGGATGATAGTCACCACTTCCTGTTCCTGTGATCCTGGTCCCCAGTACAGGAAGTAAGAGGAAATGTACGACTCTAACCTTCCCCTGCTCTATAATTTTTTTTTAAAAGATCTGATTTGTCCTTAATTCATAACCAATTGGATCAGGGACATTTGGAATAGATTCATAGTCATGAATGGAAACTGGTTTGTTGAACATTATAGCTCATATTTTGTACATTTAAGTGGATTTTCTTTGTTTTTATTTCATTAGAGCCCATGTCCACTGAGACCGCCGATACCAAGACATTCACGGAGCACCAAAGCAATCTGGAAATACAAATAGAGACCCCTCCAGTCACTTCTATGGAGACTGCTGATACCGAGATGGTCAGGAAGGATCGAAGCAACCGGGAAATACAAATAGAGACCCCTCCAGTCACTTCCATGGAGACTGCTGATACCAAGATGGTCAGGAAGGATCGAAGCAACCGGGAAATACAAATAGAGACCCCTCCAGTCACTTCCATGGAGACTGCTGATACCAAGATGGTCAGGAAGGATCGAAGCAACCGGGAAATAAATAGGGAGACCCCTCCAGTCACTTCTACTGAGGAGGTCCCCATGATGTCTCCAACAATGACAACAACAACGGAGACGAGTACTTATGATACAGGACAACCAGTCATCGATCTCATGTTGTCTATTCTCAAGATCATCTTGACAATATTCTTATACAGTCAGCAAGCACCAAAGCAACCTGGAAACACAATGGGAGACCCCTTCAGTCGCTTCCTCTGAGACCGCTGATCCCGAGACAACACCGAAGAAACCTGGAAACACAACGGGAGACCCCTTCAGTTGCTTCCTCTGAGACCGCTGATCCCGAGACGGTCAGGAAGCACCAAAGAAACCTGGAAACACAACGGGAGATGCCTTCAGTCGCTTCCTCTGAGACCGCTGATCCTGAGACAGTCAGGGAGGACCACAGAAACCTGGAAACACAACGGGAGACCCCTTCAGTCGCTTCCTCTGAGACCGCTGAACCTGAGACAGTCAGGAAGCACCAAAGAAACCTGGAAACACAACGGGAGATGCCTTCAGTCGCTCCCTCTGAGACCGCTGATCCCGAGACGGTCAGGGACAACCAGTCATCGATCTCATGTCATCTATTCTCAAGATCATCTTGACAATATTCTTATACAGTCAGCAAGCACCAAAACAACCTGGAAACACAACGGGAGATGCCTTCAGTTGCTTCCTCTGAGACCGCTGATCCCGAGACGGTCAGGAAGCACCAAAGAAACCTGGAAACACAACGGGAGATGCCTTCAGTTGCTTCCTCTGAGACCGCTGATCCTGAGATGGTCAGGAAGCACCAAAGAAACCTGGAAACACAACGGGAGATGCCTTCAGTCGCTTCCTCTGAGGAGGCCCCCATGATGTCTCCAACAATGACAGTGACGACAACGACCAGTACTTATGATACGAGAATACCAGTCATCAAACCCAATGTGCTGTTTAGTGCCAAGACCTTCTATGGACTGAAGAAAACTGGCTTTCATTAGCTTCCTTCTTTGCTGTAGGCGCTCTTCTAGTAGTAATCATCATGGCTGCAGCTTTACTTTACTTTGGGTAAGTTAAAAATGATCGGTATTGGTGTCTATGGGAAAAAATCCTCCCCAAAGGGGATGAAGCAATAAAAGCCACCAGAGGTTCTAACCTTTCTCTGTCTAAAAAGTGACCCCCCCCCCCCCCAGTCTGTTTTCTTTGATCAGAACTGATTTGCCGCCATGTTTGTATTCATAATTTCTGAAATTTTCTTTCCACGCCAGAGATTCTGTAACGCTGGTTCCCAAACAGAAGAGGAGGAGTCTCCGGATTCAGTATCCCTCCTACCAGTGCCAGACGAGCAGCAGAAGATCCGCCAGGAGGTGGCGGCGGGCGACACAACTGGGGTCAAGGGTTTCGGCTGGGTGACTAGTGAAAGGAAATCACCGCCTCCTCCTCAGAAGGTGAATTTTAAGTGATGAACTTTTTACATTTTACTTTAACTTTTGAACTTGTAAGGGAAAAAAAAAACTTATGCAAGAGGCAGTAAGTGCGATGACTGCTGACGACACAAATTTTTGT
This sequence comes from Rana temporaria, assembly GCF_905171775.1. Lineage (NCBI taxonomy): Eukaryota > Metazoa > Chordata > Amphibia > Anura > Ranidae > Rana > Rana temporaria. Next base: position 149,313,046 of record NC_053498.1, read on the forward strand.
AACGGCGTTACATCAAAGGCGTTTCAAATCTGCATCTACAAGTTGGTCCGTGGTGTGCCACCTGATTGCCACCTATTTTTATTATTTAAATTAGATAATCTGTGCCACTTTATCTAGCTTGGTTAAGAATATTCTATATAAGTACTGTTTTTGCATATTCTTGGGGAAGAAGATCACAAGGCGACAAGTGTTCTTTCTTCAGAGGTGATGCCAACAGTACTGAAAAGCCAACCGTTTGACCACTAGGCTTGGAAAGCAACGGGCCACTGAACCCTATGTCAGTCCAAACCAAGTTCCTTCTGTTATTGTTAGAAGGGTGAATAACATCTACAAATGTGCCGATTAAAGTCTATTCTACGTAAGATTTAAAAAAAAAATAAAAAAAATCTCCCACTATCACCCACCAAGGGTAGAAGCCGAGGAGAAGCTTCCCTCAGCTCTAAAGTCTGTGAAAGGCTAAAGCAAAAATAGTTCTGAGACCAAATAGACCTTTTGTGAGCCTCCTCATACCAGACAGATGTCCCCGTCCTCTATATTCCTGGGATTCCACACAGGAAGGTCACACCACCCCTCCTTATTTAAAGGTTGGTAGGATGGAATATCTAGGACATGAACTCATGGAGGTGATGTGTGGATTTTATAGATGTGATGTCTCAGTAATAAAGCTTATTTTTACAGATGATATTTTCTCTTATTTTCTTGATTTAGAGTGGCCAGCCAAACGATAAAGAATTTGAGGTTAAATCAGAAGAAGAGAAGGAGAAGGATGGAATAATGGGGGACATTTCTAGAGGAGGACACTCCTACCAAGATCAGCACAGGTGGGTCAATAACACTAAATACATTCCTCCACCCATACTGCTTACTGATTGGTGCAGAGTAGGGCAGGGACTGGGTGATATCAGCCTGTAATACCCTGGTCACCTGAGCTGTGTTGAAGAGCCTAGCACTGAATCCCTGTCCGTCTGGCTTGCGTGGGAAATGTGGCGTACGGGAGGCCGGCCCACCCCGGTGTCGCACGGGGGCACAAGTCCTTCTGATCGAGGCCCAGCCCGCGGACGGTGTTACGCCGGTAGCGGCCCCTGGCACAGCAGGACCCATCCTCCCCAGAGTCGGATGGTTTGGGAATGCAGCCCAAAGCGGGTGGTAAACTCCATCTAAGGCTAAACGCGGGTGCGAGACCGATAGTGGACAAGTACCATAAGGGAAAGTTAAAAAGAACTTTGAAGAGAGTTCAAGAGGGCATGAAACCGTTAAGAGGTAAACGGGTAACCAAAAGATAGGAAGGATGAGTGAAAACCTTGGCAAGAATTATACAAAGCCCAAAGCTGGTAATTCATACCTACATTTCAAAAGCTGCCCCCACCCTAAAATGGTACAAAACATCCCTAAAGGCCAATTCTGCTGTCTTAGACAGAAATCCACAAGAGATACCGACTACATCAAACTCAGTGATAATCTAAAAAACACATTTTTGGAGAAACAATATCTAGTGGAAGAAGCGTATCAATTTTACCTCCATGAAAACCCACCAACCTCCCAGTGACTGCTCAAGCAGATTCATTACCACCTTTCACTCCAAACATAAGAGGATGGAAACAATATTGTCCAATCATTGGGACATTCTACAACAAGACCCCCATCTTAAATCCATCCTCCCTCCACACCCACGAGTCACGAATCGAAAAGCCCCAATCTAAAGAAAGAAATCGCTCCCAGCTAAATTAAAACCACTCCTGTTTTTTCTCCGGCACCCATTCTTATTCCCATAATAGAGATGTACCAGTGTCGCAAAAAACTTTGTAAGACGTGCCAATTTGTAGAACACGGACAGAAATCATTCTGTACCAAAGGAATCACTTATCCTTTGAAGGACTTCTACAATTGCTCATCTGACTATGTAGTGTATGGCCTCACCTGTCCATTTGGCCTACATCGGCCGCACCATCTGGCCCCTCAGACAACGCATTGGAGAGCATAGGAGATACATTGAGGGTGGGACTGATCCACACAGCATCCCCAGACATTTTGCTGTGGCTCACCAATGCTCCACCATTGGTCTGAGAGTCTGGAACAAATCTCCAGATCTCTATCGACGGCTGAATGTTTAAAAAAACTGTGTGCAAGAGAGACCTATTGGATCTATAGTCTTGATGCCCTCTTGACAGGAGGAATCAATGAATGTATTGAAGTATCCACTATACTTTAACCACTTCAATACCGGGCCTATTTTGGCACTTCTCTCCTACATGCATAAATCATAATTTTTTTGTTAGAAAATTACTCAGAACCCCCAAACATTATATATGTTTTTTTAGCAGACACCCTAGGGAATAAAATGCCGGCCATTGCAACTTTTTATCTCGCACAGTATTTGCGCAATAATTTTTCAAACGCCTTTTTTTTGGGAAAAAAACCGTTTTGTGAATTAAAAAATAACAAAACAGTAAAGCTAGCCCAATTTTTTTGTATAATGTGAAAGATTAAGTTACGCCGAGTAAATAAATACCCAACATGTCACGCTTTAAAATTGCGCACACTCATGGAATGTCGCCAAACGTCAGTACTTAAAAATCTCCATAGGCATCGCTTATTTTTTTTTTACAAGTTACAATTTTAGAGTTACAGAGGAGGTCTAGTGCTAGAATTGTTGCTGGCGCTCTAACGCACGCGGCGATACCTCACATGTGTGGTTTGAACGGCGTTTACATATGTGGGCGGGACTTACGTATGTGTTCGCTTCTGAGCGCGAGCTACCGGGGACAGGGGCTTTAAAATATTTTTTTTTTATAATTTTTTTATTTATTTTACTCAATTTCTTTTATTTTTACACTTTTTTTTTGATCACTTTTATTCCTATTACAAGGAATGTAAACATCCCTTGTAATAGGAATGGCTCGTGACAGGTCCTCTTTATGGAGAGATGCGGGGTCAATAAGACCTCCCCCTCCCCACATCTCTCCTCCAGGCTGGAAAGCATTAGATCGTGAAAAATGTTTTCACAGATCTAATGCTTTCAGCCGCGATTGCGGCTGTGTTTACATTCCAGGACCCGGGCGTGACGTCATAACATCACGCCCGGGCCTCCGACGATCATAGAGATGACTGGTGACCATCTGGTCACCAGTCTACTCTATGGTTTCCATCCGACGCCGGCGGATCATTTCTCCGGGTCTCCGATGGCAAAGGAGAGCCCGGAGAAGCACCGGATGGCGGCGGGAGGGGGGGGGGCGTCCCCTCCCGCCGCCTATAAGAACGATCAAGCGGCGAAACCGCCGCTATGATCGTTCTTATGGTGCACAGAATCGCCGGCTGAAGAGATGGATATCTGAATGATGCCTGTGGCTGCAGGCATCATTCAGATATCCCCACTCAAACCCAGGACGTCATTTCACAATGGGTGGGTATTGAAGTGGTTAATACCTATAATTTTTCCACCCTCATTCCTGTTTTTATTATTATTATTTTAGATAAATCACTGCACACCATTATACTATTATTACATTTATCCTTAGTTTTAATTTTGTCCACCATGACTTCTGTGACATCTAACCATTCTTTGTATATGTAACCTATAGGTTGGCCTCCTATCTACCCCCTATAAAAAAGACAAAACACACAGAGAATTCTGGCTGCACACCCCAAAATGTATATGATATGTGGCAGAGCGAGACTCTGTCCCAATAAAAAGTGTTAAAATGGACACAGGGTATGCACATTTGCTGGGTGCAACTCTACAGAGCGTAGATGTGGACTGGAGAAGACTGCTTTTTGCAGCTTTCTCCAGGTTTTGGTACTTTAAATGGGGCTCTGTAGTTTGAAGATTCCACAGTGTCTGGGGTGGGACGGAATCTCCAACCCTGTATCCAGGTTTTGTGGATGATCAGCAGGGTGTGTGTTCAGGTGAGCACAGCCCTTTATAATGAGAGTGTAGGAAGATCTCATGGCTCCCAGTTGGAGACAGCTCCACAGTAAGAGACAGGAGGTCTCCAGAAATCAGAGAGGCTGTAGGAGACAGCCAGAACATTGGTAGCTGCAAGAGGCAGAGCTATAGACGCTGAAGGGAAGCCGTCTATGTTGAGGAGTCCGCTGGTCTGAGTGACCAGGATAACGTGCAGAAGTACTGCTACAGAGAGTCAGGTGGGCTAGTATTTTCTGTTTTGCATTTGATGGAGAAGAACCCCCTGCGTGGGAAACCTTTGATTGGACTTTTAATTTTGCCTTTTTAATCAAAAAATTATGAAAATAGTAATCGATTATGAAAATAGTAATCGATTATGAAATGAATCGATTAGTTGTCGATTAATCGATTAGTTGTTTCGGCCCTAAGCTCAATACTTTTTTACAAGTTTAAATGTATTTGCAAATAAAAAAAACTGTCTGTTTCAAGCATCCACTACTAGTTAACCCATTAGGAACCTCTCAGAGAAGTAGGGGTGCAACGGATCGTCACCGATCCGTGATCTGAATGGGTCACCGCGTTCGGATCGGCACACCCTGCGATCCGCAGAGCGCTCCGGAGCCTAGGCCTAGGAAAGTCCCCGTCTTCGGCCTAGCTCCGGAGCGGCGGCCATCTTGCTCCACCCAGTCTGCTTGCCAAAGCCCAGCGTGACACGCCTCCCCGGGGAGGCGTGTCACGCTGTGCACTGGGCTCTGGCAAGCAGACTTGGAGAGGGAATGTTAGTGAAGCACTGGTTGAGAGGAGGGGGAAAAAGAAAAAGAAAAAAAGAGCACAGTAGCAATTCACAAGGGTGGATTAAAGAGGCTGTTTGGACAGGACTTGTTAAAAGTACAATCTTGCTGTTTTTGCAGCAAGATTATTTACTACTACTGCATGTTATTTCCCCCCAGTTCTGACAATGATTATAAAGTGTGTGTGTGTGTGTGTGTGAATATATATATATATATATATATATATATATATATATATATATATATATATATATATATATATATATATATATATATATATATATATATATATAAAATCATTTTTATTTTTTTTTGGACCGATGAAAAGGGACTTTTTTTTTTTTTTTTTTGCTGATCCGAAAATGATCCGATCCGTGACTCCTGATCCGAGGATCGATCCGATCCGTGAGTTTTTTGATCCGTTGCACCCCCCCTACAGAGAAGTATAGTGAGGTGTTATTAATGGTTTTTGAGTTTTGTATTTTAGGAGAAATACACAAACAAGGATGGATGATCGAACCAAGACTGGGCAAATAATTCTGAAACACAGAGGATCTTAACACACAGTTTTTGTTTGTTTTAAGAAGAAGCCTTGAATGGAATTAATTACATTCAGGCCTAACTGAATTCTAAAATATATATATATATATATATATATTTTTTGTTTAACCACTTGCTGCTCGGCGTATAGTCATATGACGTCCGCAGGATCCTTTCGTCCCTATGGGCAGATGTGTCTCGGCCATCTAGGCGGCGCACTTACCGCACTGCTCGGGACCCCGGGGGAACCGTGATTGCGCACAATCACGGCAGGACCATGGATCTGTGTGTGTAATGATGAGGTGTAAACACACACAGATCCATGTCCTGTCAGAGGTGAGGAGAAAGATGTGTGTTCTCAGTACAGAGGAACACAGATCAGTCTCCTCCCCTTGTGAGTCCCCTCCCCCTACAGTTAGAATCACTCCCAGGGAAAATATTTAACCCCTTCAGTGTCCCCTAGTGTTAACCCCTTCCCTGCCAGTCACATTTACACAGTAATCAGTGCTGTTTTTTATAGCACCAATCACTGTATACATGTGAATGGTCCCAAAAACTTCTCAAAAGTGTACGATATGTCCATCGCAATGTCCCTGCTGACAAAAAAAACGCAGACTGCCGCCAATACTATAAAAAAAAAAAAAATGCCATAAAACGATCCCCTATTTTGTAGATGCTATAACTTTTGCGCAATTCAATCAAATACGCTTATTGCAGTTTTTTTTTACCAAAAAAATCAAATGTAGAATACGTATCGGCCTACATCTGAGGAAAAACTTTTTTTTTTTTTAATTGTGATATATATATTATATCAAAAAGTAAAAGATACTGTGTTTTTTTCAAAATTGTCGCTCTTTTGTTTATAGCGCAAAAAAACAACAACACAGAAGTGATCAAATACCACAAAACAAAAGCTCTATTTATGGGGGAAAAAAATATTATTGGACAGTTGAGAACAAGGATCCTCATGTTTTTTTTTGTTGTGTATTTTGTATCTTATGATTTTTTTTTATTTTTTTTATGGATTTATTACATCATTACATCCAGAACAAGGGATGACTACCGATACTGGGATCCAGAAATGTAAACTGTAGAGATGGAGAGTTTAACCACTTCCCGCCCGCCAATGACATATTGACGTTGGCAAAGTGGTTGTAGAATCCTGAGTGGACATCATATGACGTCCTCAGGATTTTGACCTGCTGCGCCCCCCCCCCGGCGATCGTTGTTGCAGGGTGTCAGTCTGACACCCCGCAACACCGATCAAGGTAAAGAGTCTCTCACGGAGACTCTTTACCACGTGATCAGCCGTGTCCAATCACGGCTGATCACGATGTAAACAGGAAAAGCCGGTTCCGTGCCCATCCGTGCTGCCTATCCAAGCCCATCCATGCCGCCTATCAGTGCTAATCCGTGCCACCCATCAGTGCGGGAAATTAGTGCCTATCAATGCCACCTCATCGGTGCCCATGAGTGCCGCCTTATCAGTGCCCGTCAGTGCAGTACCATCAGTGAAGGATAAAACATACTTATTTACAATGTTTTATAACAGAAACAAAAAAAAATGTTTTTCTAAATTTTCGGTCATTTTTTTTTTTTTTTTTTGCAGAAAATAAATATCCCAGAGGTGATCAAATAACACCAAAATAAATCTCTATTTGTGGGTACAAAATGATAAATTTAGTTTGGGTACAGTGTAGCCCGACCGCGCAATTGTCATTCAAATTGCAACAGTGCTGAAAGCTAAAAATTGGTCTGGGCAGGAAGGTGTATAAGTGCCCTGTATGGAAGTGGTTAAACATTTTTTTTTTTCCCTCAAAGAGTTTTTTTTAATACATTATTTCAGAAGGCAAAGTCAAATTTATCAGATATTGACTACTTCCCACCCGGCCACTGCATATATACGGCCGGGTGGGCGCTCTCTCCTTCTGAGTGGACGTTCGGGAATGTCCCTTTAGAAGGAGGGGGATCACGCTTGCGCGTTCCCGTGCAGTAATGGGATCCCGATGTACTCGTGTCACTCGGACACGGCGCAAATCGGATCAGCAGGGAAGCTCTGTGATTGGCCCTCCTGATCACAAGACGGCTGTGTCCAATCACAGCCATCATGTGATGTAAACACAGAGCCAGTTGCTAGGCAACCGGCTCTCCTCTCCTCACACAGAAGTTATCTGTGAGGAGAGGAGAGTGATCGCTGCAGCCCAGCTGGTGATCAATGAGTTTGAGCTGTTTTTTTATAGCTTTTTACTCACTGATCACAGCCTAGTGTCACACACAATATATAATACACACAGTAAACACACATGTCCCCACATAGTAAAATCACCTGTTCCCCACATATGTAACAGTAAAATCATATGTCCCAATGATCATTTGCACACATATGTCCGTGATGACCTTTCGCACATCTGTACATGATCACCAATGTACTGTATATCTGTCTGTGATCACACAAACCAATTATTATACACTCAACAGGAATTTGTTTACCAAAAAACATGTAGCAGAATACATTTTGGCTTAAATACATGACACAATTAGATTTAAATGGATTTATTTTAAAATAGAAAGAAGAAAATATTGTATTTTCCAAATCTCTGCTCTTTTTTTTGCTTATATCGCAAAAAAAAAAAAAGGAGTCATTAATAAATACCACCAAAAGAAAGCTATTTGTGCAAACAAAATGATAAAAAAAAATTGTAGCATGACCGTGTAATTGTCATTGAAAATGCGAGAGCGCTAAAGGCTGAAAATTGGTCTGGGAAGGAAGGGGGCGAAAGTGCCCGGTATTGATGTGGTTAACCACTTAAGGACCCCCCACTGTATATATACGTCCTCTTTTTAAACATGGATATCTCAGTAACGGCAGCAGCTGCTGCCACAACTGAGATATCCATGTTTTCAGCGGGCGGCCGTGTAAACGATAACGGCGGTCTCCGCGGCGGATTCGCCGCGAGATCGCCGTTATCGGTGGCGGGAGAGGGGCCCCCCCCCTCCCGCCGCTTTTCCACGCCCTCCGCCGCTTACCGGAGCCGTCGGTAGCGGCGGAGGAGATCCGATGCTGCCGCCTGGAGAGTGAGGACTTGAGTGAGGGCAAGATGGCCCCCACCCGTCCTCATAGCTCTGCTGGGCGGAAGTGACGTCAAAACGTCAGTCCCGCCCAGCCTCTTAAAGAGACAATTTTTTTTCTGTCATTTTTTTAAATGACAAATTTTCCTTTTTTTTTTTTTTTTTTGCATTTAAGCCTAAATATGAGATCTGAGGTCTTTTTGACCCCCAGATCTCATATTTAAGAGGACCTGTCATGCTTTTTTCTATTACAAGGGATGTTTACATTCCTTGTAATAGGAATAAAAGTGATCATTTTTTTTTTTTTTATATTTTAGTGTAAAAAATAATAAAATCAATAAAATTAAATAAGAAAACAAAAAAAAATTTTTTTTAAAGCGCCCCGTCCTGACGAGCTCGCGCGCAGAAGCGAACGCATACGCGAGTAGCGCCCGCATATGAAAACGGTGTTCAAATCACACAAGTGAGGTATCGCCGCGATCGTTAGAGCGAGAGCAATAATTATAGCCCTAGAGCTACTCTGTAGCTCAAAAAATGCAACTTATAGAATTTTTTAAACGTCGCCTATCTAGATTTTTAAGGGTAAAAGTTTGACGCCATGCCACGAGCGGGCGCAATTTTAAAGCGTGACATGTTGGGTATCATTTTACTCGGCGTAACATTATCTTTCACAATATATAAAAAATTGGGCCAAATTTATTGTTGTCTTATTTTTTAATTCAAAAAAGTGATTTTTTTCCAAAAAAAGTGCGCTTGTAAGACTGCTGCGCAAATACGGTGTGACAAAAAGTATTGCAATGACCGCCATTTTATTCTCTAGGGTGTTAGAAAAAAATATATATATAATGTTTGGGGGTTTTAAGTAATTTTCTAGCAGAAAAAACTGTTTTAGTCTTGCAAACACCAAATCTGAAAAACACCTGAGGTCTTTAAGTGGTTAAAGGAGAAGAAGTTTGAGAGGTAATGGGAATATAATCTATTCTAGCAAAGTAGACACACTTTTAACTCACTGTCTTGAGCCCAGAAACCTCAATTTGTAATCAGTATTTTCAGCTTCAATATTTTTATAGACATTTATCCAAAATAACCTCACTCCATGGGGATTTAACTTTGAGTTTAAATTTGAGTCCCTTTGCAGTGGTCTTATAAAGTGTTCTAATACTATTTTAACACTATATGGTATACTTATATCACATGCATATTTCCTCTAAGGCAGAGGTGGCAAACACAAGGCCCACGGGCCGAATCCGGCCCTCCAGGCCATTTCATGTGGCCCTCGCACCTCTCCTGCAGCAGCAGGAGAGCTCCAGCCCTCCTCCATCCCTACTCTAGACCCTAAAGCCCCATACACACCATCAGATTTTTGTCTTCAGATTTACCAAAACCATCTAATAGGAGGTCAAACCTTAAAGCGGAGTTCCGGCCACAATTTCACTTTTTAAATATAAATACCCCTGTAATACACAAGCTTAATGTATTCTAGTAAAGTTAATCTGTAAACTAAGGTCCGTTTTGTTAGGTTGTTACAGCATTTAGACACTTTATAAAATAGAAATTGACTGGGGCCATCTTAAGTGTGGGCATCATGAAGCCAGACTGTATGACTTCCTGGATTTCAGCCTTGCAGATCTCGCACATGCTCAGTGCTGCACAAGCAGTGTCAGATCAGGTTTCAGCACCTGTGCTGTCCAAGTCACATGATTCTTTGAGACTGGGGAGTGCACAGACTCCTGGAAAGTTATACCCACTACATTCCCAGGAGTCTGTGCGGTGTAGGTTAGGAAGCATTAAGCACCTAGGTGCAGGAAGTGGGAAGATTAACTATTCTGCCTAGCAACAACACTTTGAAGGCATCTAAAAAAATAAAAATAAATTCGTAAAGGACTAATGACATTTTTTTAAAACTACTGATGTAATGTTATATTTATGGGTGGAACTCCACTTTAAGAGTTTCAATTTGTATGCAAGGCAGGCCCTTGTACTACATGGTTTTGGTAAATCTGAAGACAAAAATCTGCAGATAATCTGATGGTGTGTATGGGGCTTTACTTTCAGCTTTCAAGCAATGCATCCAGTTTCTTCCCAGCAGCAGCATAGGGAAAGGGGGGAGCACGGTGATGTAAGGGAGAGTGGGGGACTCAACTTCTGATGGTGGGGGGGGGCTCTTGACATATAATGTAAAGGGGATGGGATGCACTGGACTACAACCGGCCCTTTTGAGGGCAATCACATTGCTGATGCGGCCCACGATGGAATTAAGTTTGACACCCCTGCTCTAAGGCTATATTACATCAGAGACTGAGAGCGAGAATTAGGCCACTTGATATCTGTAGATGAATGTAAGAAAGCTTTATGGTTTACCTTTAAATCAAGCGCCTCAACCTACATACAAGAAAATAAATATACAATCTTAATTAGATAGTACAGATGCCCGGAGAATCTCTCGGATGTACCCTGGGGAGTGCTGGCAATGTGGTGGAGATGTAGGCACAATGATCCATATATGGTGGACTTGTCCACAGATTAAAGAATTCTGGGAATCTGTATTTCAAATTTGTACTCTTGTAACTAGCATATCCTATCGGATTGTTACTAGCATATCCTATCAGATTGTTACTAGCATATCCTATCAGATTTACTAACATATCCTATCAGATTGTTACTAGCATATCTTATCAGATTTACTAACATATCCTATCAGATGGTTACTAGCATATCCTATCAGATTTACTCTAGTGGTGAGGATGGCCTGCGCTGCAACAGGCTCCAGGTCGCGGCCCCCAGGGTCTCCCAGCTCACGCTCACAGTGGGCTACAGGAGGATAGAGAGGATACAGAAGCCCAGGATAACAAGAGCTAGTAAGGAGATAAGCCCAAATGCCAAAGGTCAGGGTCACAAGCAGGCAGGGATAGTTGAGAACAAGCCAAGATTGGTAACTGGAATCAGACGTAGAAGACACAGCAAGTGACATACGAAAGCTAAACATACAATGATGATCAGCAGGGCTGGCTTGCAGTGCACAGGTTAATATAGAGTTCTCTGATAGGGGCTGGGGGGAGCCATGCTTTGAGGAGAGATTACTTAAGCATCCAGGTAAGAGTGGCTAGCCTTGAAAGGTGAACACATGGAGGAGAGGTAAGCTGACAAACATTACTGCATATCCATGACACTGTGCTGTTTGGCGTATTGTAAGTGGGATTGTTTATGCCATTTGCGTAGTAATAGCTTTCTCCTGGCGACTCGACCATGTAGCCAGTAGCTTTGCAGGGAGCCTTTCAACGTTTTTTAGCGTTTTTGCAATAGCGTTTTTCAGTGTAGCCTTTTTTTTTCCAATGGATAAAAAAAGTTGAAAAACGCTGGCGAGCTGTGTTTTTAAGCGTTTAGCGTTTTTTTTTTTGCGTTTTTTTCCTGCCGAAAAAAGGCACTTTGAACGCAAATTTCTGGCGTTCAGAAAAAAAGCCCATGAACTCCACTGCTCATCAACACTAAAAAACGTACATGTGTGCATGGACACATAGGCTGACAGAGAGTGCAGTTTATGGGCTTAAAAAAAAAAAAAAAACGCCAATAAACTACAGTTTATCAGCTTCAGTGTGCATGGAGCCTAAAGGTATAGGGTACAAGTATTGCTTAAAGCGGGGGTTCACCCTTAGAGGGCACTTTTCCCCCTTAGATTCCTGCTCGTTTTTACTAGGGGAATCGGCTATTTATTTTAAAATATGTGCAGTACTTACCCGTTTACGAGATGCATCCTCTCCGTCGCTTCCGGGTATGGGCGTTCCTTCTTGATTGACAGGCTTCCGAGAGGCTTCCGACGGTCGCATCCATCGCGTCACGATTTTCCGAAAGAAGCCGAACGTCGGTGCGCAGGCGCAGTATAGAGCCGCACCGACGTTCGGCTTCTTTCGGCTACGAGTGACGCGATGGATGCGACCGTCGGAAGCCTCTCGGAAGGCTGTCAATCAAGAAGGAACGCCCGCTCCCGAAGACCCATACCCGGAAGCGACGGAAGAAGATGCAGCTCGAAAACGGGTAAGTACTGCTCATATTTTAATACAAATAGCCGATTCCCCTAGACCGAACGAGCAGGAAGCTAAAGGGAGAATTTTTTTTTTTTTACAAATGGGTGAACTCCCGCTTTAATACAGAAGCTTACTATTGCTTTATTATTTTTTGATGTTCTTGGCTATTTTTTCTCCCATTTGCAGAAACGCATGGCAATTTATTTGCAATTACCAAAGCTCTATCCACAACGTATGGGATTCAATCTAAATGAAAATGTGTGTCTTAGGCCCCGTACACACGACCGAGTTTCTCGGCAGAATTCAGCCAGAAACTCGGTTCAGAGCTGAATTCTGCCGAGAAACCCGGCCGTGTGTACACTTTCGGCCGAGGAAGCCGACGAGGACCTCGGCGAGGAAATAGAGAACATTTTCTCTATTTCCTCGTTGTTCTATGGCAAAAGTCGGCCCGCCGAGTTCCTCGGCGGCTTCCACACTGAACTCGACGAGGAACTCGATGTGTTTGGCACGTCGAGTTCCTCGGTCGTGTGTACGGGGCCTAAGTGATGGAATGGATGTGTATTAATTGTGTCCATGTGTAAACAAAGATTTTTTAGTTTTTTTTAAGGGGTGTGGACTCACATTGTTTTATAGCCATCAATAAGTGTGATCACATTAATGCGCATGCTTTGTACTGTTTATGTTAATTTTTTTCCCTTTGTAATGAGCTCAATGCTGGTACCAGTTTAAATTTATACCATGTTTTTTTTATTTAATTTTAAATTAATTTGCGAATAAATAACTTGTGCACAGAAACAAGATCTCAATCCCTAAAACTCGGAGAAACTGTAGAGTGAAGTTTCATTCACTCTGACACTCGGAACGTACATAATAATACATTACTTTACACCTTTTTTTATTTATTTATTTTTTCTTCCAAATTGATGCATGTGCTGTTAATATGTGTAAAGGTTTTATGTCCACATGTTGACTTCTTAGACTTTAAATACTTACAAACCCACCAAGTTTTCCTAGAACTTTTTGTTTGTCAGAGTTCAGATATGTGGGTGTGTCTGTACATTGTTGACTGTTCATGGACTCATTACCTCTGCTGGAAGTCTGTTCCAAGCATCCACTACTAGTTAGCCCATTAGGAACCTCTCAGAGTGTTGCATTTTAGGAGAAATACACAAACAAGGACGGATGATCGAACCAAGACTGGGCAAATGACTTTGAAAAACAGAGGATATTGATACCCCTTTCACACTGGGGCGTTTTTCTGGCGCTTTGGCATTAAAAAACGCTTCTGTAAAGCGCCTGAAAGAAGCCTCATCTGCAATCCTAATGTGAAAGTCTGAGTGCTTTCAGAGCCCTTTCACACTGCTAGCGCCCAAAAAATGCTGGTAAAGCTCCGGGCGCAGGCACTTTGGCATTTAAAAAAAGAAAAACGAAATGGGAAGGGACGTTTAGGAACGGTGTATTCAACGCTCCTAAAGCGCTGAAAAGAAGCTGCTTGCATGACTTTTTTTTTTAAGCCCTGCCAGCGCAGCGCTTCAGTGTGAAAGCACTCGGGCTTTCACATTGGGATTGCAGATGGAGCTTCTTTCAGGCGCTTTTTTAACGCTAAGACCACTTTCACACTGGGGGGGGGGTTTTCTCAGGCACTTTAGTGTGAAAGCACACAGGCTTTCACATTGGGATTGCAGATGCAGCTTCTTTCAGGTGTTTTTTAACGCTAAAGCGCCTGAAAAACGCTCCAGTGTGAAAGGGGTCTAAAACAGTTTTTAGATTTGTTTTAAGGAGAAGCCTTGAATGGAATTAATTACAGACAGGCCTAACTAAATTCTAAAATATATATAGTATTTTTCGGTGCATAACGCTCACCTCTTCCCCCTGAAAATCAGGGGAAAATCACAGGTGCGTGTTATACGCCGACAGTGTACCTCAGAGGGGAAGGAGGGGGACGAGTGGCGCAATCTCCTGTTTACTAGGCTCTAATTTGTCTATTGGTCGGCTCTAACTCGGCTCTCAAGTCACACACACAGTCCCGCCTCCGCCACTGGACCAGTGTGTGAGAGCTGAGTAAACAGGAGATGACGGCTCAGGCTGATTTGATGACAGAAAGTGAGGCTGCAGATAAGGTAAACAAAAACTGCATTCAAGGGCTGCAGATGGGGACAATGAACAGGCTGCAGGTGGGGACATTGATCAGGCTGCAGGTGGGGACATTGAACAGGCTGCAGATGGGGACATTGAACAGGCTGCAGATAGGGACATTGATCAGGCTGCAGATGGGGACATTGAACAGCCTGCAGATGAGGACATTCATCAGGCTGCAGATGTGGACATTGATCAGGCTGCAGATGGGGACATTGAACAGGCTGCAGATGGGGACATTGAACAGGCTGCAGATGGGGACATTGAACAGCCTGCAGATGGGGACAATGAACAGGCTGCAGGTGGGGACAATGAACAGGCTGCAGATGGGGACATTGATCAGGCTGCAGATAGGGACAATGAACAGGCTGCAGATGGGGACATTGATCAGGCTGCAGATAGGGACAATGAACAGGCTGCAGATGGGGACATTGATCAGGCTGCAGATGGGGACATTGAACAGGCTGCAGATGGGGACATTGAACAGGCTGCAGGTGGGGACAATGAACAGGCTGCAGGTGGGGACAATGAACAGGCTGCAGATGGGGACATTGATCAGGCTGCAGATAGGGACAATGAACAGGCTGCAGATGGGGACATTGAACAGGCTGCAGATGGGGACAATGAACAGGCTGCAGATGGGGACATTGATCAGGCTGCAGATGGGGACATTGATCAGGCTGCAGATGGGGACACTGAACAGGGTGCAGCTGGGGACATTGATCAGGCTGCAGGTGGGGACATTGATCAGGCTGCAGATGGGGACAATGATCAGGCTGCAGATGGGGACATTGATCAGGCTGCAGATGGGGACATTGATCAGGCTGCAGATGGGGACACTGAACAGGGTGCAGCTGGGGACAATGAACGGGCTGCAGATGGGGACATTGATCAGGCTGCAGATGGGGGACCATGAACAGGCTGCAGATGGGGGACATTGAACAGGCTGCAGATGGGGACCATGAACAGGCTGCAGATGGGGACCATGAACAGGCTGCAGATGGGGACATTGAACAGGCTGCAGGTGGGGACATTGATCAGGCTGCAGAAGGGGACACTGGTCAGGCTGCAGAAGGGGACACTGGTCAGGCTGCAGATGGGGAAATTGATCAGGCTGCAGATGGGGACATTGTACAGGCTGCATATGGGGACATTGAACAGGCTGCAGAAAGGGACATTGAACAGGCTGCAGAAAGGGACATTGATCAGGCTGCAGATGGGGACATTGATCAGGCTGCAGATGGGGACATTGATCAGGCTGCAGATGGGGACATTGATCAGGCTGCAGATGGGGACATTGATCAGGCTGCAGATGGGGACATTGAACAGGCTGCAGATGTGGACATTGAACAGGCTGCAGATGTGGACATTGATCAGGCTGCAGATGTGGACATTGATCAGGCTGCAGATGTGGACATTGATCAGGCTGCAGATGTGGACATTGATCAGGCTGCAGATGGGGACATTGAACAGGCTGCAGGTGGGGACATTGAACGGGCTGCAGATGGGGACATTGAACAGGCTGCAGATGGACATTCATGGGCACTGACCCTTAATTTGCTTCAAGTTGGTTTATTCAAAAAAAAAGAAAAAAATGATTTTTTTCCTGAAAATTCCCTCTTAAATTGGCAGAAACCAAATCCCATCCCATTGCCTTGCGTTTGAGAGTTGCTGGGTCCCGCCCACCCCTGACATCACGCTGAATTCTGACAGCTCCACTCTCTGCATTCAGTTGCAAATCAGTCCTTACTGCAGTGGGGGTGGTCAGAAGGACCTGGAAAGGACCTTCCCATCTGGGTGTGTGCCAATGCTACTTCTTAATGACCTTGATCGGAACTAGAGGTCGGCCAATATGGGTTTTTCTCTGGCTGATGCTGATATTGAGAAATTGGGGCGTCCAATGGCCGATATCTGATGCCCATTTTGGCGGCTGATATTTTAAGCCGACACTTCTTTTTTTTTTTTTGGCAGGTGCCACTGGTTGCCACTGATTGGCACTGGCAGGTGGCACTGGTTGGCATTGGCAGGTGGTATTGTTTGGCACTGGCAGGATGCACTGGTTACCACTGATTGGCACTGGTTGGCTTTAGCAGGTGACACTGGTTGGCATTGGCAGGTGGCACTGACAGTTGACACTGAATGTCACTGGCAGAATGCACTGGTTGTCACTGATTGGCACTGGCAGGCGGCACTAATTGGCACTGGCAGGTGGCACTGATTGTCACTGGCTGGTGGCACTGGCAGGATGTACTGGTTGCCACTGATTGGCACTGGCAGGTTTCACACTGAGCCGATTTGTCAGTTTCCCAGATCCCATCCCCTTGTGTTTGAGAGCTTCTGGGTCCCGCCCACCCGACATCACACTAAATTCTGACAGCTCCTCTCTCTGCATTCAGTTGCAAATCAGTCCTTACTGCGGTGGGGGTGGTCAGAAGGACCTGGAAAGGACCTTTCCATCTGGGTGTGTGCCAATGCTTCTTCTTAATGACCTTGTGGTCGACCGATATGGGTTTTTCTCTGGCCGATGCTGAGAAATCAGGGCCGCTGATATATGATGCCGATTTTTGCAGCTGATATTTTAAGCCAATATTTCTTTTTTTTTTGGCAGGTGGCACTAGTTGTCGATGGTTGGCACTGGCAGGTGGCATTGTTTGGCACTGGCAGTTGGCACTGGAAGGATGCAGTGGTTGCCACTGATTGGCACTGGTACTGATTGGCTCTTGCAGATTGCACTGGTTGCCATTGGTAGGTGGTACTCGCAGGATGCACTGGTTGCCACTGATTGGCACTGGCAGCTGGCACCGATTGGCAGGTCCACTGGAGCACCAACACGGATCCCACAGGTAGCTAGAGCATAAGATTCCCTAGGGCGCGGAGTCTAAGAGCCAGCAGGTTTTCACCAGAGCCTCTAGTGGTGAGGATGGCCTGCGCTGCAACTGGCTCCAGGTCGCGGCCCCCAGGGTCTCCCAGCTCACAGTAACCCACTTTGAGAGGATGCAGCAGCACAGGATTACAATAGATAGTAAGGAGATAAGCCAAAGGTCGGAGCGAGTAGCCCAAATGCCAAATGTCAGGGTCACAAGCAGGCAGGGATAGTTGAGATATACACTGACGAGATGGGAGGGAAAGTTCTTTGTTATGGAAAGGCAGCCATCAGAATGGAACTAAAGGGTATGAAAAAGGTCTTACATTATATGGGAAGGATGGGGATACTATTCCCCAGAGATACCTACAGAATAGATTGGATGCATCTACAGCACTTTATCACTCCATTAAAAGAGAGGAGGGGTGTGTTTGTCTCAGTTGGATGTATCCGGCAGAAAACAGGTATGGGAGTATGTGGGGATGGGTTCCCACACTTCCCAATTTTTTTATATTTTTATTTGGGAAGAAAATGGGGGGGGGGGGTGTTTCCTGCCTTGCCGTCTTGTCTCCTTCCTATATTAGGATGGATTGAAAGAGGAGACCCTATATATAAGTAATGAAAGGAGAATATACACGGGTGGGATTTAGTAAAGAATGTTCACAAGGATTATAGAAAGTTATAAGGGAGGTATACACAGGTCTAAATCAGACTCTTGCTAAGTACAAGGACACAAGGATTGAATGAGAGGAGGGAGGGGGGAATATATGAAGGGGAAAATGGGGTTTTGTGGTGTTGAATTTTGTTGAAGAATATTGGACTTTATTTCATGGAATGGTTAAATATAAAGGAAAGAGGGGTGTATATATATATATATATATATATATATATACACATTTCAATTTCACCTCCTTTTGTTATTTTATAGGGTTTCGCTAATAAAGGTTATACATTCCATTTCATTGCAAATGGGACGGGGGAGGAAAGATGGGGGTGTTTTTTTTGGGGGGGATGTTGTCTATATTAAAGCAATAGTGATAAAATACTGGATGTACACAGATAAAGGTTATTATCAAACATTCAGTACATTCCATTTCCTGCTATTTTGTAGAAATTAATATGTTCGGATAAAATAAATAAAACAATATATTATAAAAAAAAAAAAAGTGTATCAATATAGATGTGTGTGTGTATATACATAAATACATGAATGAATGAATGACTTGTATAGCGTCTGCTTGGCTGGTGCGGTCATTTTACCCCGTAGGATCGTGACACGCTTGGGACACACTCATACACACAGATATACATATATATACTGGGCCAATTTGGACAAGATCCAATTTATCTACCAGTTTGTCTTTGGAGTGTGGGAGGAAACCCACGCAGGCACAGGGAGAACATGCAAACTCCAGGCAGATGGTGTCGTGGTCGGGATTCGAACCAGCGACCCTTTTGCTGATAGGCGAAAGTGCTACTCACTACACCACTGTGCTGCCCCTGGATGAAAGATGCATAACCTAACAAAGGTAACGTATATTAGGCTAGGTATTCAAACATGGTTATTAGTAATACAGGTGTTTATCTTCCCCAAAGGATCAGAAGACTGCCATAAAAAATGTAAAGGTATAGGGTACAAGTATTGCTTAGTACAGAAGCATACTCTTAATTTATTTTTTGTTTTCGTTGGTCTTCTTGGTTGTTTGTTTTTTTTCTCCCATTTGCAGAAACACATAGCAATTAATTTGCAATTACCAAAGCACTATCCAGAATGTATGGGATTCAATCTAAATGAATGTGTGTGTCTGAGTGATGGAATAGATGTGTATGAACTGTCCATGTGTAAACAAAGATTTTTTTTTAGGGGGTGTGGACTCAATAAGTGTGATCACATTAATGCACCCGCTTTGTACTGTTTATTTTAATATCATTTTTTTCGTTGGTAATGAGCTCAATACTGGTGCCAGTTTAAATTTATACCTTTTTAATTTAAAATTACAAGTTTAAATGTATTCGCGAATAAATACGCTGTGCACAGATTAATTAATATGTTAATCACTACCAAAGGAGGGTGTTGCCTTTTGTATGGCTGCGATGTTTGAAGGCAGTTTCAATCTTTTTTTTTTCTTTTGTTTAACAAAGATACAGATTCAATGTTCTTTAACAATTTAAAGAGAAAGGGGTAGCGCAAATCTCAGGTTGAGGCAGCATTAAATCTGTACTTTTTTTTACCTTTTGGTTTAATTTTGTTTCTCCTTTTTCTTTTAATGAAAACTATTTTTCTTTCATTTATTTATTTATTTATTTATTTATATATATATATATATATATATATATTTTTTTTTTGTCGATTCTTGAGTTTGGTTTCGCTATGGTGAAATAAAAAATAAATAAAAAAAGAGCAGAGTATGGGGAACATTATACAAACAGTTAAAAATATTGATATAAGAATATTAAAGTTTCCCAATAGCATTTTGGGATTAGAAGTTCCAACAGTTCTTTTTTCCTTTATGGGAAACATTATACAAACAGTTAAAAATGTTGATATAGGAATATTATGCCGCGTACAGACGGTCGTTTTTTGTGATGAAAAAATAATTTAAAATGATCGTGTGTGGGCAAAACGTTGTTTTATGTCTTCAAAAAAACGACCAAAAAAAATTCAAACATGCTTGAATTTTTTGTGTCGTTTTTCAAAACGTCGTTTTTTGTTTCACAGAAATTGACCGTGTGTACCAAAAAACGACGTTTCAAACGACGTTTTTAAACCCGCGCATGCCCAGAAGCTAGTTATGAAGCGCGCTTCAATGGAAAAAAGTGGTGAAACGTAACCTCGCTTTGCTAGAGCATTGTGAAAAAACGATGGTGTGTAGGCAACATCGTTTTTGAAAATGATGTTTCAAAAACGTCGTTTTATTTCATGATTTAAAACGTTGTTTTATTTCATCACAAAAAACGACAGTCTGTACGCGGCATTAAACTTGATTCTGAGCATGCGTGGATTTTTAACCAATGGTCGTGCCTACTAACGATCGTTTTTGACCTATCGGTTAGGAGTCCATAGGTTAATTTTAAAGCAAGTTGGCTTTTTTTTTAACCTAAGGTTAAAAAACCGATGGGGCCCACACACGATCGGTTTTGACTGATGAAAACGGTCCATCAGACCGTTGTCCTCTGGCTAACCTATCGTGTGTACGAGGCCTAAAAGTTATGACCTCTGCCCTAGCCTGCTAAAGACAGGACCCGTACAGTAGATACACATGGTAGCCAAAGACGGAGCTATATGCACACAAGTTTGGCACCAGCCAAGGTTAGCCCATCAGGGTCGGTATAACTGAACTCGGTTTCAGTAAAAGGAGTTAGTTTCTCTTACAGGTTATTTAAAAAAACAAAAAAAAAAACAAGGGTTTACTTCCTCTATAAACCCCCTTAACCACTGGGCATTTAAACCCACTTAATAACCTGACCAATTTTCAGCTTTCGGTGCTCTCACAATTTGAATGACAATTACTCAGTCATACAACACTGTAACCAAATGAAATTTTTGTCCTTTTTTTTTCACACAAAAAGAGCTTTCTTTTGGTGGTATTTAATTTGAGATTTTTCTAGCTTGTGACGGAAAATATTGATTATATGAAGACAGGAGGCGAGTATCTTATGCATTAATCTTCCTTTATTAATGCTCACAGCAGAATGTATTTCTAAAAATTCAATGTAAAAAATTCTTAAAACACACTACCACCCCCAGCAGTCCCCACAGTCACTAGCCCCACCCCTACGGAGGTCTCCATAAAAGGGGGCTGCTTGTGGTGGTTCCTCCTCTTTCTTGATGCGAATCCATTTAGGTAAACGGTACCACAACGGAGGATCCAAGCATAGACATCGGAGTCCAAACCGGCCGGTCGAAGTCCGAGAACTTCCGAAAGGGAAATGAAGCACTAACCGTGACCCAACAGGGGTCTCAGGAACAACTGATCCCAACGGGGCTCTTCAGGTGATTTGCGTTCCAACGTGAAGGCAAGATTCACTCATTCTCCAAATTGGAGTATCCGTCTGTAAACGGTTTCATTTTAGAATTTCTTTTTTTCATTATTGGCATTAGATTCGATCGCTTCTCGGCCTTTTGGCTAAGATCAAGTGTAGTATCTGTTCTTATCAGTTGCCAATAGGTGGTGCTAAGCTGACTGTCCCCGGTACCCTGTGGCAGGGGGAAAGGGATGGCAGTCGGCGGACGCTAAGCCTGTTGGTGTGGAGGTGGAAGCCTTCTGATTTGGACAGAGAGGCATGAGGTCGAAGCCAAGAGGCCGGGTCCCTGGCCGTTGGCCTGGATTTGGTGGTAACTGCCCCAGTCAGTTGTTCTGGAGGGAACCCTTGCTTCTCCTTTAACCGGGATGGAGCGGGTAGTACTTCCAGAATGTGATTAGGTGGGAGAGATAGGGGTTGTGGGTAGAGTCTGCGTCAGTAGGCTCTCCCCAACCTCTTCTCCCACCTTCCTGGCTGGGAAGGGTGCTGCCGGTCCGGACCGGGGGCTAGGGACCGTTGAAAAGCCCGTGGAGATTGTGCCCCTGGAGTGGCAGTCCAGGGGTGCCATACATTGCACGAGTGTTTGAGGGGCACTCATCGTGTGGCACCTTCAGGTCACTGATCTCCACAACACACTTTTCACACCTGCCGCTTGGGCCGGGCCTTTTGGCTAGGACCAGTGGAATTTTTATCCTGGCCGGAGGGCCGGCCAATGTATTTCACATTGGTCACTTTCCTCACCTTCCCATCTTCCTGTTCCCCACTTTCTTTTATTATTTTTCCCCGTGTGTTGTTTTGTTTGTCACTTTTTTTGTTGGTGCTTGCACTTTATGTGTGGCGAGTAGGGTGCGGGTCCTCGGGCCGGTCTCTGAAAGTCTTGGGAGTTGGTGGACTCGGCCTTCTGGTTAGGTTCACCGGCTCTCATGGGGTCTCCCTTCGGGGGAGCCTCACCGAGGAGGGTTCTGTTTCGGCAGTCCCTCCGAGGATGTTGGGTCCTTGTGGCTTCGGCTGCTTGGACCAAGATGGGTCCATATGGCTTCGGCTGTATGGACCACAGTAACTCTAGTCCCTGTCAGGAGCCTAACGCCCCGGGGGATCAGAGACGGGTCCTTTTCGGAGGACCACTGACGTTTGCACCCGTCGCAGTTTTTTGTGATGTCACTCTTTATGTGTGTGCACATTTTTCCCTGCACCGGGTGGAGTTTTTGGGTTGTGTTTTGCACGCCACAGGCTTTTCAACAGAAAAAAAAAATTGGAGTATCCGTCTGTAATATCCGGATCGTCGATCAGTAACCTGAGAATATGAAAAACAATCGTAATAGGGGGGGGGAACGGGAGGGAAGATACTCGCCTCCTGTCTTCATATAATCAATATTTTCCGTCACAAGCTAGGAAAATCTCAAATTATATATCAGACAGGAGGCTCATATCTTATGCAAGTTCAAAGCTAGTGTTCACAACATGTAGATATGAAAAGTACATACAATATAATACTGATAGCCTTAAGAAAGGACCGACATAGAAACGTGGTCCTGTGGTCTAAAATAGAAATGACGGAACGTGGTCTCTGAAGACCAATCCGCCGCTCTCAAAAGATCTGAAAGAGAGCCTCCTGATACGATCACCTTGGTAGCCATGGCACCTCTGGTGGAATGAGCACCGAATAGGGTAATGTCGATCCCTGCCATTCCCATGGCGGTTCTCACCCAGCGTGCTAGAGAGGCAGCTGAGACGGGAAGGTGAGGTTTGACATAGGAGATAAGAAATTGAGAGGAATCCGTGGGACGCAGAGCAGAGGTCTGGGACTCGTATGCCTGTAGGCAACGCACTACACAGAGTGAGGGGTGTGTAGGAAAAGCAGGGTAGAATACTGACTGGATTCTGGTCTTGGTCCTGCGGACTATGGAGAATTCAACACCTTGCGGCGAAAACTGCCGCCTGGAGATGTCCAGAGCCCTCACATCTGATACCCTCTTGATGGAAATCAGACAGAGAAGGACCGTAAGTTTTATGGATAAAAGTCTAAGAGATAGGTCCGTGTTCTCCCCCCAATTGGCGAACATATCAAGCACCTTGGAAACATCCCAGGTCGCTTGGTATCTAGGCCTAGGGGGACGTTGAAATTTGGCGCCTCGCAAGAGTCGGCATACTAACGGGTGTCTGCCGACTGGCAAGGAATCTACGGGGCAATGGTATGCTGAGATAGCTGATCTATAGATATTGATAGAGCTGTATGACTTACTGGATTCAAAGGAATCCGCCAAATAATTCACTATCAGTGCTACAGGGGCGTGAATGGGATCAACCTGTCGTTGATCACACCAACGCACCCAGAGCCTCCAGGCCGATCGATATGCCGATTTAGTCCCGGGGGCCCAGGCCAGGGCGAGTAGGTTCTGAGCTGATTCTGAAAGGACTCTACCTGGGGTTGGGATCCCGATACCAACCATGCCAGAAGTGGAAGGTTGTTGTCGCGAATCAGTGGGTGGGGGTCCCCGTTCGGACTGGTGAGGAGATGTGGCAAAGGGGGGATAAGCCTGGGAAGGTCTATCGCCATTCCCAGTAGCATCGGGAACCATGGTTGGGAAGGCCACCAAGGTGCAATCAGTACTACCACCGCCCCCAGATGATTTATCCGTAGGAGGAGTCTGGGAATCAATTGGAAAGGTGGGAACGCGTAATGTGTTCCCTCTGGCCAGGACTGGCGGAGAGCGTCCACCGCATATGCCTCCGGATCCGGCCTCCAACTGAAGAAGTGGGGCAGTTGATGATTGAGGCGAGAAGCGAAGAGATCCAAGGATAGCGGTCCCCAGAGACGCTGCAAGCGAAGAAATATAGAGCGATCTAGTCTCCAGTCGCTGGAATCGCGAAGATATCGCAAATTCCAGTCGGCAACTGAGTTGGAGACTCCCGGAATGTATTCCGCTATAGGGGTAATGTTGTGGGTTAAGCAAAAGTGCCAGAAGTCTTTCGCTATGTAAGCCAGGGTTTTGGATTTGGTACCCCCTAGACGGTTGACGTATTGCACCGCCGCCACATTGTCCATGCGGAACAGGATACAGCCTGTGGGGGTATGAGGCATGAAGCTCTTGACAGCGAACAGGGCTGCCAATAGTTCTAGTGCGTTGATGTGCAAGGAGGTCTCCGCTGCGGACCATGTTCCTCCCGTGGAGGCTGTCCCGCACCGGGCGCCCCAGCCCCGCCGACTGGCGTCCGATTCTATGACGATGTCCGGGTTGGGGTTGAAGATGGTCCGGCCGTTCCATTCGACGGCGTGGTGGAGCCACCATCTCAACTCCTCGGTAGCCTCCTGACAGAGGGGAATCTCGTCTGAGTATCTGAGGCCCTGTCTTAGATGCATGATTTTGAGCCTCTGAAGGGCCCTGTAATGTAACGGGGCCGGAAATATGGCCTGAATGGAGGCCGCAAGAAGACCCACCAACCGTGCCAGTGTACAGAGGGAAAGGCAGTCTCGGCGTAGTGCCGAACGAATCTCCTTGCGGATGAGGGCGAGTTTGGGTTTGGGAAGACTGAGGGTGGATAAAACGGTGTCTACCGTGAAGCCCAGGAATTCCATCTGTTGGGATGGTATTAAGATGGACTTGTCGTGATTGATAATGAAGCCCAGTGACTGTATCAGTTCCAAAGTCCATGACATGTGGAGGAGAGATTGACTCCTGGAATAGGCCATGATGAGAATGTCGCCCAGATAAATAATCAGGCGTACACCTCTGCTTCTTAGAGCTGCCACCACCGGTTTCATGATCTTGGTGAAACACCATGGGGCGGATGACAGGCCGAATGGGAGGCAAGTGAATTGCCACATCCTGTCTCTCCACGGGAACCGGAGCAGATGTTGCGAGTCTGGGTGTATAGGGACCGTTAGGTATGCGTCTTTTAGATCTATCTTTACGAGCCAGTCCCCGGTGTGGAGAAGGTCTCGGAGGAAATGGATTCCTTCCATCTTGAAATGTCGATATTCGACGTATTGATTTAGACCCCTGAGGTTTATTACAGGGCGGAAGCCTCCCCCTTTTTTGTGTACTAGAAACAGGTTGCTCACGAAACCTGGGGAAGAAGGATCCACTTCTATGATTGCATGTTTGGTCAGGAGGTCTCGAATCTCCTTGTCTATGAGAAGACAGCTCCGTGTCGCAAACCGAATGGGGGGAGGGATCTGGTTGAGGATCGGAGGGGACAGTATGTCTATAACAAATCCCTCTACTGAGTGTAATATCCACGCGTCTGCCGTAATCGCAGACCAGGCGTGGGTAAAATACTTCAGACGACCCCCCACAGGAACTTGACTGAGTGTGGTGTAAGGCATACTCACCGGTAGGAGGTCTGGATCGTGGGTATCCCAGTCCCCCGCGTCCGCGCCAGGGTCTGCCTCGGGGAGGAAAGAATGGTGCTGGTTGAGCCACTGGGGCGGCATAGGACGGAGCCTGGTATTGATATTGAGCAGGGGGTCTGCCCTGCGGCCTATAGAAAGTGGCACGGCCGGCAGAACGGCCTCTATTTCTGCCGGCCCTGTTAAAAACTTATTGGTCCCGGTTCTCCGTAGGGAGTTTTGGGCCTTGTCCAGGCTGGTGAACAAGCCCACAAATTTATTTATGTCCTTTATAACCGTTTCGCCAAAGAGCATGCCCTCGGCCGAGGGACCAGGCTCAGATTCCGCCAGGTGGGACAGCTGGGGATCTAGGCGCATGAGGATGGACCTGCGTCTTTCTACAGAGCATGCCGTGTTTGCCGTGCCGGCTAGACATAGGGCTCTTTGGGCCCAGCCTCTTAGTTGAGGTAGATCCACCGGTTGTCCAGAAGCCAGGGCCGGCGCTACCACTAGGCAGATTAAGCAGCCGCTTGGAGCGCACGGCCGCCTAGGGCGCTCAGCCGCTGTTTATTCTACTCCCACACGCACTGTGCAGAGCTTTCCACTATCTAGCAGGCAGCTCTGACATGTGTCAAACAGAGCCGCCGCCGACGACCCCCCCCCCCGCGCACGGGGCTCTCTCCACTCTGATGTGTCCATCAGCTATGCAGTTCCCCCAGCAGAGCGTTCTCCGCTCTGGTGTGTCCAGATATTCCCCCTCTCTGCTTTGAGATCATGATGTCACATGATCTCCACACTTCTCCAGAGTCCCGCCCCTCCTGTGTCCTCTGTCCAATCCACCATGTCTGCCCGGAGCAGCTACAGAGACTTCTCCTGCGTCCCGTCCCTCCTGTGCACTCGTCTGTGAAGAGGAGGTGGGCGGGAAGATCCAAAACAAGCAGACACACAAAACACTGCTGAATGAAGTACCAGTGAGACTGACTATTCCCAAGTGAGTGAGCTCTTTCATTTACCAGACTCTGCTCCCTTCTATCTCTGACAGCCCCCTCTCTCTCCCTGCCAGCCCCCCCTCTCCCTGACAGCCCCCCCTCTCCCTGCCAACCCCCCCCTCTCTCCCTGACAGCCCCCCTCTCTCTCCCTGCGAGCCCCCCCCTCTCCCTGCCAACCCCCCCTCTCCCTGCCAACCCCCCCTCTCCCTGACAGCCCCCCTCTCCCTGACAACCCCCCCCTCTCCCTGCCAACCCCCCCTCTCTCCCTGCCAACCCCCCCTCTCTCCCTGCCAACCCCCCCTCTCCCTGCCAGCCCCCCCCTCTCTCCCTGCCAACCCCCCCTCTCCCTGACAGCCCCCCTCTCTCCCTGACAGCCCCCCTCTCTCCCTGACAGCCCCCCTCTCTCCCTGACAGCCCCCCTCTCTCCCTGACAGCCCCCCTCTCTCCCTGACAGCCCCCCTCTCTCTCTGACAGCCCCCCTCTCTCTCTGACAGCCCCCTCTCTCCCTGACAACCCCCCCTCTCTCCCTGACAACCCCCCCTCTCTTCCTGACAGCCCCCCTCTCTGATAGCCCCTCCTCTCTCTCTGACAACCCCCCTCTCTCTCTGACAGTCCCCCTCTCTCCCTGACAGCACCCCTCTCTCCCTGACCCCCCTCTCTCTCTGACAGTCCCCCTCTCTCTCCCTGACAGCCCCTCCTCTCGCTCTGACAGCCCCTCCTCTCTCTCTGACAGCCCCCCTCTCTCTCTGACAGCACCCCTCTCTCCCTGACCCCCCTCTCTCTCTGACAGTCCCCCTCTCTCTCACTGACAGCCTCTCTCTCTCTGTCTGACAGCTCTCTCTCTCTGACAGCCCCCCCCCTCTCTCTCTCTCTCTCTCTCCCCACTCAGTCTGACAGCCCCCTCTCTCTCTGTCTGACAGCTCTCTCTCTCTGACAGCCCCCCCCTCTCT
The DNA here is from genome assembly GCF_905171775.1 of Rana temporaria. Lineage (NCBI taxonomy): Eukaryota > Metazoa > Chordata > Amphibia > Anura > Ranidae > Rana > Rana temporaria. Next base: position 149,340,660 of record NC_053498.1, read on the forward strand.
CTGACAGCCCTCTCTCTCTCTCTCTCTCTCTCTCACAGCCCCCCCTCTCTCTCTCTCTCTCTCTCTGACAGCCCCCCTCTCTCTCTCTCTCTCTCTCTCTCTCAGTCTGACAGCCCCCTCTCTCTCTCTGTCTGACAGCTCTCTCTCTAACAGCCCCCTCTCTCTCCTCCTCTCTCTGACAGCCCCCCCTCTCTCTCTCCCTGACAGCCCCCCCTCTCTCTCTCCCCAACAGCCCCTTCACTCTCTTCCTCTCCCCCCTCCCCTCTCTCTCTCCCTGACAGCCCCTTCACACTCTCTCTCTCCCCCCTGACAGCCCCCCCCTCTCTCTCCCTCCCTGACAGCCCCCTTCACTCTCTCTCTCTCCCTCCCTGACAGCCCCCTTCACCCTCTCTCTCCCTCCCTGACAGCCCCCTTCACTCTCTTTCCTTGTCAGCACTGGAAGTAGCTTTACTCCAGTCTGTTTATCTCTTGTTTTAACTCCTTCCTTACCATCATCTGCCTATATATTAATTGTATAACAGAATTACTTGATTAACTTTATCCTCTTAAAGTGGTATTAAAGCAAAATATTTAATTTACTGCAGATTACCAATTTATAGATGGGTGGCTGCATTAGTTTTGTTCTTTTTTTATTTTTTTTAGGTTTTCTCTTTTATATTAACCTGGTGATCCTGCTAGTAAGGCCCCTTTCACATTAGCGGACCATTCGTCCGTTTATTACAAGTCCGTTTACGGACTTGTAATGCATCCCTATGGGATCGCGTCCATTAGCGGATGGAGCATCCGCTAACGTCCGCAACCATCCACGTCCGCAAAGATCCGCTTTTGCGGACGGAAGAAAACCCTATTTTTCTTCCGTCCAGGGGAAGGGATCAGATGAAGACGAACAGACGGTCCGTATTCATTCGATTCCCCATAGGGGAGAGCGGAGGAAAGACAGGGCGGTCTCTGCACAGTGTGCGGGAACCGCCCTGTCCACCGACAGCTCAGCGGGGATTACGGATGATCCCCGCTGAGCCAACGGACACACACGGAGCGGACACTAAAACGGTCCGCTCCGTGTGAAAGAGGCCTAAGTCTTATGTTTTTCAAAAGAACAAGCTGTCTTACAGATGTAGAAGTTAGAGGGTTAAATCAAACCATTTAACACTGGCGAAGGGGGTGGAGTCAGGGGCGGACCCAGTGGGGGCGGCAAAATTAGGTTTCGCCTAGGGTGTCAAAAATCCTTGCACCGGCCCTGCCAGAAGCCGCAGCTTGCTCGGAGAGGTTAAGGATCTTAGTGAGAGGGCCCATAAGGTCCAGTACGCGGTCTTGTATTGACCGAAAGGATCGTTCGATACCTTTCTTTTGAAACTTTCCCGTTTTGAGAAGGTATTTGGTTAAGACCGGGTCCACCTCTGGGGTGGCCACAACCTTTTTAGGTATTGAGGGTCTGGGGCATTCGGCTCTCAATTTATTACGGCCAGATCTATCCAGGGACTTCCTTGCCCACAGCTCCACATATTGTTATACGTGTGGTAAGGGGGTCCACTCTCCGGAGCGCGGGTGGGTAATTGCGTCCGGGGAGAAAAAGGGTTCTCCAAGGGCGTCCAGGAGGATTTCATCCTGCGTGGCAGGAGTGGCAGCTGTGTCAAGTGCCATGGCCCCAGCATCTTCCGTACCTGATTCGGACTCCGAGATCACGACCCTTCAGAGGGGTCGGCAGAGTCATCATCAGAGGATTCGTCATAGGAATTTGGTTTAGCCCTTCTAACGGCTTTGTACCCCGTTTGTTGTTTCTCCCTGGGGTCCAGGGGTCGAGAGACAGTAGATTGATGCTGGGGTTGGTAGACCATGTTAGGGGCTACCTGTGGCAAATTATTTACTTCCCCTGCCGGGGAGTCATGCACCACCAGGGTGTGTTTCCTCTTGTGAGAGGATTTGCCCTTTTTTGTAGGTGGTTCACTGTCCTGTGGTGGCAGTGGTGGAGTAATTGTGGGCTGTTGAGTCCAAGGGACTGGAACAGTGGAAGCCAGGGCAGCCTGGATGGACATCTGGATTATGTCCTGTAACTGGGAAGCGCTAAGTGTGTGTGAGTTGCCTGAGGGGGAGATTTCCCCATTGGGACTCAGTTGAGTGGGGTCAGCCATGTGTTTTGCTCAGATTCACAGTAGTGAGAGATAAATCTGATTGGCAGATCAGGTGGCTAAAGCAGGCAGTTATTGGGCAAAATAGCGCTGGGCGTTTTAGGGTAAGAGCAGCCAAAATGGGTTACCAGGGTGCAGAGCAGCGTCTGCAGGCTCCAGTCCTATCCTCCCTTCCGTTGGCGCCGGACTGGCAACGGAGGGGAGGTGAATTAGAGAGAGAGGAGCGGCCCGTGGCGAGATATAGCGATATCTCGGCCACTGCGTTCCGATTGGCTGAGCGGGGCGGGAGCCGAAAGCCCCGCAGCGCGCGTGTACTGTGGAGAAGAAGGGGAGAAGGTAAGATGGCGCCGAGGGAGCGGTCGCATAGGAAGAAGGACAAGCAGAGGAGTGGAAGAGTCGCAACTCTGTCACAGGGAGGGGGCGGACCCCCAAATTCTCCGATTGTCAGGTAAAAGAAAGTGAAGTAAAGAAATGAGGAGAATAGATGGCTGCAGAAACAGTCTAATGACAGAAATAATGGATGAAAAAACGGATGAGTATCAAACAGAAATACTAATAATAGTAAAATTAAAATAATAATAAAATAATAGATAATAGAATAATAATAAAATAATATAATAGAAATATTCCAATAATAATAATCAAATACTGGTATAAAGTCCTGTAAAAGACACAGTATTGACGAGTATACTTATCTTATCTAGCTGTGAGCAGAAAGAAAGAGGAGGAACCACCACAAGCAGCCCCCTTTTATGGAGACCTCCGTAGGGGTGGGGCTAGTGACTGTGGGGACTGCTGGGGGTGGTAGTGTGTTTTAAGAATTTTTTACATTGAATTTTTAGAAATACATTCTGCTGTGAGCATTAATAAAGGAAGATTAATGCATAAGATATGAGCCTCCTGTCTGATATATAATCACCTCTGGGTTGTTTTTATTTTTTATGCTATAAAGGAAAAAAGACTGAAAATTCTGTAAAAAAAAAAAAAAAATATTTGTTTCTGTTCTAAAATTTTGCAAATTAGTAATTGTTCTTCATACATTTTTGCCAAAATGTATACTGCTACATATCTTTGGTAAAAATAAGTACAAATTGGTGGATATGATTTGGTCTTTGTGACAGTGACAGAGTCCACAAGCTATGGTGTCGATATCTGAAAATATTTATTGAGACCCTAACATGCCAGAAAAGTGCAAATACCCCCCAAATGTCCCTTTTTTTGGAAAGAAGACATTCCAAGGTATTTAGAAGGTATTTAGAAAGAGGCATGGTAAGTTTTTTTTTTTTTAAGTTGTCATTTTTTCCCCACAATTCTTTGTAAAATCAAGATTTTTATTTTTTTTCCCCACACAAAATGTTCATATTAGCAGGTTATTTCTCTTCTGCTATTCATCACTCCTGAAGAAGTCACGAGAAGTGACAAATACGCGTAAGAGTATTACATATGCCATGGCCACAATGCTTGGAAAAAATGACCCCCTGCTGTCATGTGTTAGTCCTGCCTGCTGTAAGTGACCCATTCAACTGAATAGGGAGTGCCCAGCAACCAGGGCTGTGGAGTCGGTAGATAAATGTTTCAACTCCTAAATGTTTCGACAATCTAAATTTAGTAGGAGTCAGAGTTGGAGTCGGTGCATTGTTTGCTGACTCCGACTCCAGGTACCCAAAATTTCCTCCGACTCCACAGCCCTGCCATCAACAGTGTGCAATGTTTAAGGCAGGCCACACACAGAGCGAATTTCTTTCTTACAACCACAGGTTGACAGGGGAATCTCTCCTGCTGAATCATTATATTCTCTGAGAAGGGAAAAGGCAGTGATTATTGCTAGCAGCAATACCAGCCACTAGCGATAATCACATGTAGAATCTGACAGGCTGGTTGTACACAAGTTGATCGATTGATCAACTTGGTACATTCAGCCTGCCAATACATGGTTCCAATACCAGCCAGTTCCTGCTAAACCGGCCAAGATTCAAACTGTTAATGGCCAGTCTAAGGGGTTTAAACAGACAATGCGGTGGTAATGTAAAGTCCCTTCACTGCCTGTAAAGTGCTCTCTGAAGAGTGATCTGGATATGGATCGCTCTTCAAAGGACAACTGTAACTGAGGCGTGAAAATGGATGAAAGAATGAGTACAGTATCCTTCTACCTCTGTGTAACAAGAAAATATGGAAGTAAAAAATGAACAGGCCTGTATGGGATGATGGGCGCAGATACACGATGTCCTGTTCAGGGGCCGTCTTTGGTTCTCCTCTTGTGTTCTTCTGCAGATGACTTCTTTTTTTTTTAGGAAACACGCTGGGAGAGAAGAAGAGTGTAAGCTCTGTGACCAAGAAATGGGAATAGTATTCAGGCATAGAATCGCTCTCCCTGACTGTCTAAGGCCTCGTGCACACAGAACCTCAAAAATGCAGCTTTTACAAACGTTGGATATTTTTATTTTTCTGCCTCTAAACACATCTCTTTGTTATCTTGTGTCCATTCACTCATAGACGTTTACAGGAGCTTAGAGGAAGAAAAAGAAAAGCACCACCAGCGCGTTCAGGAGAGGAGCATTTGGGACGAACAACGGAAAACGCTCATAAATGCACAGTAACGCTGGAAGGTTTCCACATTAATGTATTGTAATGATCAGAAAACAATTATATTCTGGTGCACGGAATGCATTACCAGCTTTAGGCGAGTCTTCAGCTGCATTTTCCTCCTCTGGACTGAAGACATTCTGGGGAAGAGAAAAACCTCCTTAGCTAGATTCAGAAAGCATTACGCCTAAATTTAAGAGTATTCTGGAAACCAGATAATAAATTAGGCTAAGATACGAGCGGTGTAAGTCGCCGTCGTTCGCAAATAGGGTTTTGCGTAAGTTACGTTCACGTCGAAAGCATTGACTATTTGCGGCGTTATTTGGAGCATGCGCACTGGGTTACTTTCACGGACGGCGCATGTGCCGTTCGTTAAAAACGTGGGGTCACGATTAGTTAGCATACAACACGTCCCCTACCAGCCAGTTTTGAATAAGGCGGGCTTACGCCGGCCCGTATACGCTACGCCGCCGTAACTTTGGGCGTAAATTGTTTCTGAATACGGGACTTGCCTGTCAAAGTTACGGCGGCGTAGCGTATAGGAGATACGCTACGCCCGCCTAAAGGTATCTGAATCTGGCCCTTTATTTCAAGTGCACAGGGGTGTATTTCAGTGTGAATAGGACACATAGAAGACAATTGTTTTCTGTGTGTCCTAGTAGTGACCGGTGTTCTAACAGTGCAGGTTAGGATGAAGGAAAAAAGCTGGGACAGCCGCACTCCAAAAAAAATCCTCCTTTAATTAAAAATCACAAAATACATGCCACAGCAAAAAACAGCACAACAAAAGAAAAGCTGACGTTTCGCACTATGCCTTAGTGCTTCTTCATCTATGAAGAAGCACTAAGGCAGCTTTTCTTTTGTTGTGCTGTTTTTTGCTGTGGCATGTATTTTGTGATTTTTAATTAAAGGAGGAGTTTTTTTGGAGTGCGGCTGTCCCAGCTTTTTTCCTTCATCCTAACCTGCATTTTGATTGCACTGCCTGCACCCTTGGCTCGGACCACAGGAATCAGATTACCTGGTTCTCTTTGAGCGGTTACCCACTCTCTCTGTTCTAACAGTGCGGTGACACGCTAGTCACTGCAATATACATGAACAAGGCGTTAAAGTGATTGTAAGGGTTTGTTTATAAAAAAAAAACAGACATGTTATACTCACCTGCTCTGTGTAGTGGTTTTGCACAGAGCAGCCCCAATCCATATCTTCTGGCTTCCCTAATCCTTGCTCCTGGCTCCCCCCCCTTGACTAGTGCACCCAATAGAAAGCCACTAGCTATGGGGACCCTGGTGCATGCTCGCTCTCAAACCCCACACTATGCATCCATAGGACACATAGAGCTGCAGCTCGCTCCCACTCTCTACTCATTGGCCCAATGACAGCAGTGGGAGTCAATGGTCTCAGCCAAAGAGGAGGGAGACACCCAGGACAGCCAAGGCTCCCATGCACATCAATGAAACAAGAGGGGGTTCAGGTGAGTATTGGGGGGGAGGGGGGCCTAAATAGACAAGACTTGTGTACCTTCATGCATAGAATGCATGAAGGTAAAGAAAAATAGGATTTTTGTACTCACCGAAAAATCCTTTTCTCTTTTCATCCATGGACGGACACAGCTTCCTTAAATCTTGACTTGTGGGCGTCCCCAAGCAGTGTCAAAAAACAAGGGGTGGGAAGAGCAATCAAAAACTAACTTCACCCCAAACAAGCAGAGCTCCTCGACGGAGGCGTTGCAACTTTAACCACTTGCTTACTGGGCACTTAAACACCCCTCCTGCCAAGACCAATTTTCAGCTTTCAGCGCTCTCACACTTTGAATGACAATTACTCAGTCATGCAACACTGTACCCAAATGATTTTTTTGTCCTTTTTTTCATACAAATAGAGCTTTCCTTTGGTGGTATTTGATCACCTCTGGGCTTTTTATTTTTTGGGCTATTAATGAAAAGAGACCGAAAATTTTGAAAAAAAAAATTTTTTTCTTAGTTTCTGTGATACAATTTTGCAAATTATTAATTTTTCTTCATAAATTTTGGCCACAACCTTTTTGGAAATGATTTGGTCTGTGTGAAAGTTTTAGAGTCTACAAGCTATAGCGCAAATCATAAAAAAATTCACAAAATCACATCTGATCACACCTGATGTACTAAAGGCCTATCTCATTTCTTGAGACCCTAACAAGCCAGGAAAGTACAAATGCCCCCCAGGCACTGATTGGCGGCACAGGTGGGCACTGATTGGCGGCACAGGTGAGCACTGATTGGCGGCACAGGTGGGCACTGATTGGCGGCACAGGTGGGCACTGATGAGGTGGCACAGGTGGGCACTGCGCAGATTAGCACAGGTGGACACAGATCCCTATGGGCACTGGGATGGCACTGTATTCTCACTGTAACACTAACAATTTGTAACTCACAGATCCGTTCTCCCTCCTCACACGCTGGCTCTGTGTGAGGAGGGAGAGGCAGCAATGAGAGATGATCTCATATGTTTACATTTGAGATCATCTCTCATTGGCCGCACAGATCGCATAGCAAACGGCCACTCTGACTGGCTGTTCACGGCGACAAGGGACACGGCCAGCACAGAATTTCCCCACTGCGCGCTCGGGAGTGCGCGCTGGGAACGAGCAAAGGGGAGGACGTCAAATGACGTCCTCCTGGATTTTCAGGTCCGCGCTGAAGCCGTCATTCGGCTATAGCGCGGGCCTCAAGCGCCGCCTGCAAAACCTTGCGGCCAAAGGAAGCATCTGAAGATGCATTCACGTCAACCTTGTAAAATTTGGAAAAGGTGTGAACGGACGACCAATTTGCCGCCTGACACTTGTGAGACAGACGTTTGATGTTGGAAAGCCCAGGAGGCACCAATAACAATGGTCGAATGCGCCGTGACAGGAAAGGGAGGCCCGCCCCTTAAGGGCATAAGCTTGGATGACGGTCTGCCTGATCCACCGAGAAATGGTGGCCAACGAGACAGCCAGGCCCTTTTGTGGACCAGACACTGACACAAACAGTGAGTCAGACCTCCGTAACGGAGCCGGAGCCGTACCACGTCTAAAGTATGGAGCGCAGCCTCTTTAGGATGCGACAGCGGAGGACACAAGGATGGAAGTACAATGTCCTCATTTAGGAGAAAAGCCGAAAACTACCTTCGGAAGGAAGGAAGGCTGCGGGAGCAGCACCGCTTTATTCTTATGGAGGACCAAGTATGGTGACTTGCAAGACAAGGCCGCCAATTCAGAAACCCGTCTAACAGAAGTGATGGCCACCAGAAAAGCCACTTTCTGAGATACTGTCATGAGAGGAATTTCTCTGATATTCTTAAAGGGAGGTTCCTGAAGAACTGAGAGCACCAGATTCAAATCCCACGGAGGAAGTGGTGGTCTAATTGGGGGAATCACACGTCGAACCCCCTGCACAAACGTACCCACCATCGAATGAGTCACCAAGGGTCGTTGAAAGAAAACACCCAAGGCTGAAATCTGCCCCTTAATGATGCTTAAGGCAAGTTTCTGATCCACCCCACGCTGTAAAAACAGCAGGACCCTGGAAACAGAATACGTCGGTGGACGCCACTCCATCTCTTCACACGTAGAGATGTAGGCCTTCCAGGTACGATGGTAGATCTTCCCGGGAAGAAGCTTTTCGTGCCTGTAGCATGGTTGAGATGACCGAATCAGACAGCTCCAGCTCCAACTGGGTACACCTCGGAAAACGATCCGGGAACCGTCAGAAGGCCAGGGGATCAGATCCCAACCTGTGGTCATTCGGAAAATCAAAGATGGCGCCCACTACTCCACGTGGGGCCGATGCAGAGGAGGAATCCATAGCTGACCAGGACAGTAGGAGACACAGAGCCTCTACCAACTAGTTCCACAGCGAGTAACCCTCTTATGGCTCTCGCCTCACCAGCATCCATGGAGTCTCTACTTTAAAGGATTATGGATGAGCTTTTGCTCACAACTCTGTCAAGACATTTCTGTCATTCCGTGGGGACCCTCCTGATCAACCTCATCCCCCTTCTGACTTCCCATCTCTAATGTCTGTCTTTTCTAAAATTCTTTCCAGGGGCCTAGCACACACGGCTACCCAAATTACCTCATCTATTCATGTCAAAATGTGATGATCTGCAGAATCAATCTAGATGCTATAACTTTAGACTAAGAGGGGTCCCTGAATCGATCAAAGTGGTCCAACCAGCAGTCCGCTCATTCATCAAATAGTTCATCCCCGACATCCCAGAATACCATCTGGAGCTGGACAAAGCTCACAGGACCCTTCAACCACCACGCACAGACGGCATTCCTAGAGATATCATCATTAAGCCACACTTCTACTCGGTCGAGGAAATAATGAAACTTTCTCGCAACTCAAACCACCTCCTATTTCAAGGCCATCAAGTCCAAATCTTTGCAAACCTCTCTCCTTAAATGGTCCAAAAGCAGCGATCGCTTAAACCCCTGTTACAATCACTGACCCAGAAGGAGAACACCTATAGATGGTCATTCCTGTTCCCGCCTAAATTTCTCATACAAAAATAAGTCCTACGGCTTTTCTTTGTTTTTCCAGGGCGAATGTCTGCTAATTGGTCTCTCAAGAACATCAGCCATCTTCCTTGCATAAAAATAGGATTTTTTGTACTCACCGTAAAATCCTTTTCTCTGAAGTCCATGGACGGACACAGCTCCTTAAATCTTGACAAGTGGGTTATGTTCCCTGTTTACAGGAGAGGACTAGGCAGAAACATGTTAAATAGTTAAATACATGTTACATTAACAGAGTTGAACAGCCCCGCCCAGGGGGCGGTCCCTCCAGACATAACCCTCCTCACTGCAGTTTGCAGCCTCAGTTCGTAACAAGCAGTACAAACCTAAAAAGGAGGGGTGGGAGCTGTGTCCGTCCATGGACTTCAGAGAAAAGGATTTTACGGTGAGTACAAAAAATCCTATTTTCTCTTATCGTCCATGGACGGACACAGCTCCTTAAATCTTGACAAGTGGGACGTCCCCAAGCAGTGTCAAAAAACGAGGGGTGGGAAATATATCAGTAAAAACAATTTTAACTTCACCCCAAAACAAGCAGAGCTCCTCAACGGAGGAGGTGCAACTTTAAACAGCCGCCGGCAAAAACTAGCGGCTGAAAAAAACATCATAAGATGCACTCACAGCAACCATGTAAATTCTGGAAAAAGCGTGAACGGACGAGCAAATCGCCGCCTCGCACACCTGTGAGACCGACGCATGATGTCAAAAAAAAAAAAAAAAAAAAAAAAAAACCCCAGGAAGCACCAATTGCCCTGGTCGAAAGTGCCGTGACCGGAAAGGGGGGCCCGCCCCTTAGAAGCATAGGCCTGTATGATGGCCTGCCTGATCCACCGAGAAATGGTGGTCGACGAGACCGCCAGGCCCTTTTGTGGACCAGACACCGACACAAAAGAGAGTCAGAAGCTCCGAAATGGAGCCGTAGTAGGCTGGTATACCCGCAAAGCGCGTACCACGCCTAAAGTATGAAAGGCCGAAACCTCCTTCGGAAGAAGGGAAGGTCGCGGGCGCACCATCACCTAATCCTTATGGGGGATCAAGCATGGCGGCTTGCAAGACAAGACCGCCAACTCAGAAACCCCTCTAACAGAGGTAAAGGCCACTAAAGGGGCCACCTTCTGAGATAGTGTCAAGAGAAAATCTCTCTGATGTTTCCAAAAGGAAGGTTCCTGAAGAACCGAGAGCACCAGAGTCAAAACTCATGGGGGAAGAGATGGGCCAAGAGGGGAAAGTATATGACAAACCCCTTGCACACAAAAAAAGGGGACCCACCAGGGAACGGGCCGCAAAAAGGCCACTAAACGAACACAGCCAAGGCTGAAATCTGCCCCCAAACGGTGCTTTAAGCAATTTTTAGATCCAATCCAAGCTTTAAAAACAGCAGGACCCTTGACACCGAGAGTACGCCCGTGGACGTTACTCCATCCCTTCGCACCAAGAGAGGTGCGACGGTAGATCCTCCGGAAGAAGACTACGGTGCCCTGTTGAGATGACCGAGTCAGACAGACCCTGGTCACCTAAAGTCTGGCTTCCAATAACCATGTTGAGCAAGTCAGTGACTGTACAACAGGAGGAAGTATGGGACCTTGAGACAGGAACCTCCTGCCCTGGCAATCGCCAGGGTGCCTCCGCTACCAGGCGCCTGATATCAGCGTACCAAGGACGCCGAGGTCAATCTGGAGCGATTAGAATCATCGGGATCTCCTCAGCATCCACTTTGTGGAGCGGCCGAGGAAGCAACTACCATGGAGGAATGGCAAAAAATCACTGATACAGACAACACAGGGCCACCAGCGCGACTGACGCGTCTGTACAAGATCACTAGACCTGGCCACTAACTTTGACACCCTTGCGGCGAAGACAAGCTGCCAGGAGATCCATGCCATGTGAGGCTCACCTCCTGCAAGGGAGCCGAAACACCCCAAGCACAAAGACCAATCGCCCTGGTCCAGCATCTGGCGACTCCAGTAGTCCGCCTGCCGGCATACCTGATGGTAGACTGAAGCCAAGGCCGTGGCGTTGTCTGGCTGAAACCAGATCGGTCGACCACAAGGAGAAGCATAGCCTGATCGCCTAAAATAGTAGGACAATGAACAGTAGACAGCACCTGGTATTCCCAGGCGGTCTCTCACCAGGCACTAGCCAGGCCCGACCCTGGGTAGCTACCGAGACCAGACACATTCAAGGAGGTGTGGTCATAGGTCCACGCAAGTCCAGCGACTCAGGGCCGACTGGACCCCCCAGTTTTGTGAACCTCCAGGTTCACAACCCGTGAGCTGGCATCTGTCGTAAACACCGACCACTGGAAGGAAGGAACAACTTTCCGGACCGAAGAGTCGGGAATCTCTGTCACCAACTCAGAGAGACTCTGACTAGGTGGCGCACAGGAATCTAATGATTTCAGAGACAAGAGATTTTTTACCACCTGGACAGTAGTTCCCCTGGAAAACCAGGGTGTGGAACTGGGCATACAGTACCACCTTGAAGGAGGCTACCCACAGACCCCGAACCAGCAGGCGCCCGGAGAGAAGACCGATTGCGTGATGCCAATACCTTCACCGCAGACTGAAGAGTCTGCAATTTCTCCAGGGGGAAGAAGGACCTTTGCCTAAACGTTTAACATCCACCCGAATCTTCGGAGGGTCTGAATGGGAATAACCCATCCACTAGGTCGGAGACAGAAGCTGCTCTCAGAAGAAAGTCGTCCAAGTAGCCAATGAGGCAAAGCCTCGCTGTCCCAACAAAATTCAAATAAGTGCGAGCTCCTAGCTGAAAACCCATGGTGCCGACGCCAGATCAAAAGGGAGGTTCAGAACGCGGCCACAGGAAAATGGCCGGCACAATGTAAGCTGCGCCATAGCGGGGCTACGACAAAATGGGCGCCAATGGGAGTTTTCAATGCAATTGAAAAACCTCCCAAAAAATGGTGCCAGCGTCGACTGAGACCCCAGTGTAGTGGGCACAAGCCAGACCCCAGCATGGTAAACATGGAATGGGTCAGTACTTCGGATCTTCTATCAGTCAGATCCATAGAAGTGGGGGTTCCCGCCCGGCGGTGAGGGACTACAAAAGCCCTCAGCGGCTTTTCTCATTCCGCATCTCAGAAATTATCAAAGAAGGGCACAGAAGGAAAAAACCTACACAGCGGTCTGATTTGTGTGATCCAAAAAAGACCGAGCCCTCGGCGGAAACCCAGCTGCACTATGCAGCTTAGGAGAGTCCCTTGCAGCAGTAAAAAGCGCACCCATAAATGCCTTATTCTGCCTTTTTTTTTTTTTTTAACTAGGTACCTAGTCCATGGCTCCATAACAGAGCATTCCCCAGGGGATAACGGGGGAAGGGGGCACTCTTTTACCGCCCGCCCGCAGTCCACCCCCACCCTGGCACAAACTGTGTCCAGGACTAACAATAAAAACTCTGTGGGAATCCCAGGTGCTAACACCTGCTGCCACCACCAGCATGTGGGGAAGGACCCAGATACTGACTCCAATATTTACATAGTGTGTATTATAATATGCACACCTGTCCATAGAAATAGACAAAAGCTCCTAGAGCCCTATTCAGGGCCTCTCACCCACTTGCTGCGCTGACCAGGGGTAACCAGGGGACTCCCTCAGGAGGAGACTGCCCAGCGCTGCCTGTGAGGAAAAGAACCGTGAGGTAACTTTTGCAGGGACCTGTGTTTAAACAGGAAAGCCTCCTAGGGCTGTTTTATTTAAGGATAAGACACAGATACAGCATAAAAAGCAAAACCATTACAGGTGTCACCAATCAGTCAGCGTCTGCTGAAGTATAATCATAAACATCTGTGCTCATCACAGGGCTTTTAACCTCACAGGAAAGCCCAATACAAAAAAGAAAAAACACAGGCCAGATAACACAGTCCCCTCAGGAAGGCCCCCTCCCCCCTGACAGCGGCAATGTTAGCAATGCAGCAAGGTAAAGGAGCAGGGAAGTAAGGGGAATGGACCCCCGAACCCCAGGAATGCCCAGCCGTACCAACCCACCGAAGCAGGAGGGACTGTACTTACCCGTCCAAGCGAGGACTCGCTGACGCATTCCTGACAGAACTACAACCGAAATGGAGGTAGCTGTCGGCCCGGTCCACTGTGAGTGAGACAACACCACAGCCCAGTCATATGTGGACCTCGGAGCAAAGCTCACCGGCCACCCCAGGAGTCATGGGGTATGGCGTGGCAGACCAAGCCTCTTTGCAAAGGTGTGCCCACGCTTGCTGGTCGGACTGAGTAGACTACAAGGATCTATATTATCCAGCCTGTCTCTCAGTCGACAGTTGAAAGAAGATTCTTCAAGAAAAAGTGAAAATAAAATAAAAGAAGATAGAATAAAATAAAATTTCTCCTCAGGGCGCTGGGCCCAAAGGGAGCCATACGTCCTTCTCCTTTGCTAGGCAGAACGAAACTGGGGCTGCAAACTGCAGTGAGGAGGGTTATGTCTGGAGGGACCGCCCCCTGGGCGGGGCTGTTCAACTCTGTTAATGTAACATGTATTTAACTATTTAACATGTTTCTGCCTAGTCCTCTCCTGTAAACAGGGAACATAACCCACTTGTCAAGATTTAAGGAGCTGTGTCCGTCCATGGACGATAAGAGAAAGTTATTTTGCGAAAGAAAAACCTTCCTTACCCAGCCCCCTTACTCCTATGTGGCAGAAGCAACAGCCAAAGAGGTCAAGAGGCTCTCATGTAGATGTAGGCCTTTCACGTACGATGGTAAATCTTTCGTGAAGCAGACTTCTGTGCAAGCAGCATGGTAGCTGCTAAACCTGACGACAGAAGCACCTCAGGTGGACAGGAACCCGATTTTATTCTCAAAAAGATAGGATCAGATCCAAACTGGCAGCTAAGCTCTGCCCCAAATCCCGACCCCTGTCCTTTTCTAAAATCCATTCCACCTCAGGCACTTTGACACAGAATCCCCTCGGAATCATGGAATCCTTTCATGAATTCTATGCCAATTTATATAGAGCCGATTCTCCCTCCTCCCATCTGACATTATACGAGTTCCTCTCTGCAATGAAAAAGAGGAATCACCGCTCTAATCACAAAGTCTCCTCACCTGATCCAAAGCCAAGGGTGCCGGCAATGCATGGGATGATGCAACATGAAGGAAAAACGTTCTGGACAGCCGCACTCCAAAAATAAATTGCTTTTATTAAAAAAAAAAAAAAAAAACACACAAAAAGCATGCCACAGCAGACGGGGTAAAAGCTGACGCGTGTCACACCAAACTTACTAAGCACCTTTGGTGTGAAACGCGTCAGTTTTTACCCCGTCTGCTGTGGCATGCTTTGTGTGTTTTTTTTTTTTTTTAAATAAAAGCAATTTATTTTTGGAGTGCGGCTGTCCAGAACGTTTTTCCTTAATTTTGCGAGTTCCTCTGCAATATTCCCATTCCAAAACTTCATTAGTGCTGTATATTAGTGCCTCCTATCAGTGCTGTATATTAGTTTCTCCTATCAGTGCCGTATATTAGTTCCTCCTATCAGTGCTATATATTAGTGCCTCATCAGTGCCGTATATTAGTTCCTCCTATCAGTGCTATATATTAGTGCCTCCTATCAGTGCTATATATTAGTGCCTCATCAGTGCCGTATATTAGTTCCTCCTATCAGTGCCGTATATTAGTTCCTCCTATCAGTGCTATATATTAGTGCCTCCTATCAGTGCCGTATATTAGTTCCTCCTATCAGTGCTATATATTAGTGCCTCCTATCAGTGCTATATATTAGTGCCTCATCAGTGCCGTATATTAGTGCCTCCTATCAGTGCCGTATATTAGTTCCTCCTATCAGTGCTATATATTAGTGCCTCCTATCAGTGCCGTATATTAGTTCCTCCTATCAGTGCTATATATTAGTGCCTCCTATCAGTGCTATATATTAGTGCCTCCTATCAGTGCTATATATTAGTGCCTCCTATCAGTGCTGTATATTAGTGCCTCATCAGTGCTATATATTAGTGCCTCCTATCAGTGCTGTATATTAGTACTGCCTCGTCAATGCTGTATATTAGTGCCTCCTCATTAGTGCTGTATATTAGTGCCTCCTCATCAGTGCTGTATATTAGTGCCTCCTATCAGTGCTGTATATTAGTGCCTCCTATCAGTGCTGTATATTAGTACTGCCTCGTCAGTGCTGTATATTAGTGCCTCCTCATCAGTGCTGTATATTAGTGCCTCCTCATCAGTGCTGTATATTAGTGCCTCCTATGAGTGCTGTATATTAGTACTGCCTCGTCAATGCTGTATATTAGTGCCTCCTCATCAGTGCTGTATATTAGTGCCTTTTCATCAGTGTCACCTCATCAGTGCTGTACAGGGCCGCAATCAGGGGGGGTACAAGCAGGGGCCCAGATGGCAACACCCAACGCCCCCCCCCTTTTTTTTATAACATTTTCAATTCATAGTCCCCCAATTTGCAACGGCACCCCCCATTTCTCAATTTGAGACAGTAGCACCCCCCCCTTGCTCCAGGGGGCCCATGCCTGAAGCTGTGTAAGGGGCCGCATAATTCATGATGGCGGCCCTGGTGTTGTATATCAGTGCCACCCATCAGTGCTGTATATCAGTGTGGTATATATCAGTGCCACCCATCAGTGTGGTATATATCAGTGCCACCCATCAGTGCTGTATATACCAGTGCCACCCATCAGTGTGGTATATATCGGTGCCACCCATCAGTGTGGTATATATCAGTGCCACCCATCAGTGCTGTATATACCAGTGCCACCCATCAGTGCTGTATATATCAGTGCCACCCATCAGTGTGGTATATATCAGTGCCACCCATCAGTGCTGTATATATCAGTGCCACCCATCAGTGCTGTATATATCAGTGCCACCCATCAGTGCTGTATATATCAGTGCCACCCATCAGTGTGGTATATATCGGTGCCACCCCATCAGTGCTGTATATACCAGTGCCACCCCATCAGTGCCACTGCATCAGTGCTGTATATCAGTGAAGGAGAAAACATATTATTTACAACATTTTATAACAGAAATGAAGAAAAACGTGTTTGTTTGTTTTTTTAATTTTTGTAGCTCAAAACATGTAAACAGAAATCAGTGGTGATCAGATAGCACGGAAATAAATCTCTATGGGGGGGGGGGGGGGATAAAACGTTCATATTCTAGGGATGAGCTCCGGCGTGGTACACGTGCAGAGCCCGCCAGGAAGTCGGCACGGTGCTAATCACAGGCAGGGAGACATTTCCCGATCTCTACAGCCGAGCATCGGGACAACGTCTCCCAGGGCTCTGCACGTGTACGATGGGAACAGGCCGGAGCTCATCGTTCCGATGACATTGCAGACTTCCTATAGGCCACCTGTACACTGCGGATCCACTGATCAGAAGATCCGCTCCTCGGGCACCGCACGCTGGAGACCGGATTCATCAATCCGGTGACCGGCCGATCCGCCATCGAGAGAATGCAAAGACGACACACCCCATCGGCGCCTGCATGCTGCCTTGCACATGTTGGTCCGTCGATCCGCTTACGTAATAACGTCATCCCGCACTGCGCATGCCCGGTCGCCTCTCGCTCAAACTGATTACCGATCCCTCGATCTTCTCCGCGTTCGACGACCATGGCTGCTCAGCCCGCGCGTGCGCGGTGACGTTTACTTCCACCGCGCATGCCCGGCCGTCCTTTTACGTTACATAGCGCATGCGCGGCGGCCTCCTCTTCCTTTCAGCCATCTGAGGTCGCCATGGCTCCCCAGGTGTGTATCGAGCTCCCCGTATTATGGGGTGTTGGGGGTGCGGAGAGGCCCCGGGGATCGGCCTGGCCGGCCCGGATCGCTCCCCTGTGGGTAGAGGGGCCGGTCCCGGGAGGTCCGAGTGTGATGGGAGGCCGGAGCGGGCCGAGGAGTGCGGCGTGCCGGGGCGGAGGAGGCCCGAGACCCGGGGAGGAGGAGGCCGGAGACCCGGGGCGGCTCTGTCACCGAGAGGCCTCGTGTATGGGGGGCCCTACATGGACACCCCCCCAACACACACATCTCCTTCCACACGACCTGATTGGATGGGAGAGGGAACACCAGAGAGGCCACACACCGATCTGATCGTACGATCTCCTGTGTAGTGCCTGGAGACCCGTACAAGGAATGGATCGGTCCTCCTATTACATCATATTAGTGTTTGCAAGGCTACAGCTGCCAACACACACCATACAATCTAATTGTATCTCCTGCCCACACACCCCATGCAATCTGGTTGTACGATCTCCTGCTCTGCACATACACTGTGCAATCCCCCTGCAGATCTGCCATCTCCTGTGTGGTGCCTGCAGACCAGTATGATGGAGGCATCGAAAAGATTCTCGTATTAGTGTTGGAAAGAACGGCTAAAGCTACACACATGCCGTACAATCTGTCCCGTCTCCTGCCCCACCCCACACGCCATACAATCTGTCCCGTCTCCTGCCCCCCCCCCCCCCCACGCCGTACAATCTGTCCCGTCTCCTGCCCCCCCTACACACGCCGAACAATCTGTCCCGTCTCCTGCCCCCTCACACACGCCATACAATCTGTCCCGTCTCCTGCCCCCCCTACACACGCCGTACAATCTGTCCCGTCTCCTGCCCCCCCTACACACGCCGTACAATCTGTCCCGTCTCCTGCCCCCCCACACACACCGTACAATCTGTCCCGTCTCCTGCCCCCCCCCCCCACACGCCATACAATCTGTCCCGTCTCCTGCCCCCCACACCCCGTGCAATCTGTCCCGTCTCCTGCCCCCACACCCCGTGCAATCTGTCCCGTCTCCTGCCCCCACACCCCGTGCAATCTGTCCCGTCTCCTGCCCCCCCCCCCACACGCCGTACAATCTGTCCCGTCTCCTGCCCCCACACGCCGTACAATCTGTCCCGTCTCCTGCCCCCCTCCCACACGCCGTACAATCTGTCCTGTCTCCTGCCCCCCCCCACACACGCCGTACAATCTGTCCCGTCTCCTGTCCTCATACACCATATAATCTGATTGCACCATCTACCCACACACGCCGTACAATCTGTCCCGTCTCCTGCCCCCCCTACACACGCCGTACAATCTGTACCATCTCCTGCCCGCACGCCGTACAATCTGATCTGTACGATCTCCTCCTCTGCCCCATTATATAATCTGCCATCTCCTGGAGACAAGGAATGGATTGGTCCTCATTGCATATTGATGCTTGCAAGTCTAAAGCTGCCCACACACCATACAATCTGATTGTACCATCAGATTCACCCCATCTGTGTAATATGAGGACAACACCTAAAGATCCCGATTCATATTGTATCCAAACAGACAAAATAACCTACAGAGAATCTGAAGGGGGTCTAATGCTGTGCATGGGGGGGGGGCGGCTAAAAGTGTTATCAAAGGGTTTTTCCATTTTCATGGAAAAAATGGGTGAACCCCCCCCTCTCCCCCTGACACGAGATATGGGGGGGGGGGATACCCCCCTCCCAAAAACAAACAAACACGTGGAGGGTTCTCAACATGATTTCAATGTGTCAAAAAATAATTGTAAGTACAAGTTGGCAGTGTGAACTTCCCCTACATGAGACGCTATAAAAGAAGTTGTATCCAAGTAATCCCCCCTCCCCCCACTGGTGAGCACACCCCACATACATGGATGAACATAGGGTGGGGGCGGCAGGCATATCACATTATCCAAAAGCAATAAAGTGTTATAGAAATAAATTTGCAACCTAAAATAAAAACGCACGTAGGGCGTGCAGAAGGCCGCGGCCTCAATTGCCGGCCCGATGTCATCGCGTGATGTGGGGGGCGCACAGAGACACAGGGTGAGGTATGCTGTAGCTCCGTGCGCCCCCCCGCGCGGTTGCGTTGCGCCGGCCGGCTTCCTTCCCCGCCAGGTCACTAATTTTAGTCGCAGTTGCGACCGAGCACCCGGATTTTGTCGAACCCTGCTGTAGTACACCCTTGTGAACGAGGCCTTATGTCTGCATATGATGTTTATATACGGGACCCCTTGAAATAATTGATAGCAAGTGATGATGCACATTAAAGCGGAGGTTCACACATTGAGAACACATTTTCCCCTTAGCTTCCTGCTCGTTTTGTCTAGGGGAATTGGCTAGTTGTTTTAAAATATGACCTGTACTTACCATTTACGAGATGCATCCTCTCCGTCGCTTCCGGGTATGGGCTGCGGGAGCGGGCGTTCCGTCTTGATTGACAGTCTTCCGATAGGCTTCCGACGGTCGCATCCATCGCGTCACGATTTTCCGAAAGAAGCCGAACGTCGGTGCGCAGGCGCTGTATAGAGCCGCACCGACTTTCGGCTACTAGTGACGCGATGGATGCGACCGTCGGAAGCCTCTCGGAAGACTGTCAATCAAGAAGGAACACCCAGTCCCGAAGACCCATACCCGGAAGCGACGGAGAAGATGCATCTCGAAAACGGTAAGTACGGCTCATATTTTAATACAAATAGCCGATTCCCCTAGACAAAACGAGCAGGAATCTAAGGGGAAAAGATAAAAAAAAAAAAGATCATTGGGTGAACTCTCGCTTTAACCACTTAAGACCTTTAGGCAGCTAAATGCCCAGGCCAGGTTTTGCGATTCGGCACTGCGTCACTTTAACTGACAATTGCACGGTCGTGCGACGTGGCTCCCAAAAAAAATTGGCGTCCTTTTTTCCCCACAAATTGAGCTTTCTTTTGGTGATATTTGATCACCTCTGCGGTTTTTATTTTTTGTGCAATAAACAAAAATAGAGCGACAATTATGAAAAAAAAAACAATATTTACTTTTTGCTCTAATAAATATCCCCCAAAAACATATATTAAAAAAAAAAATTCCTCAGTTTAGGCCGATACGTATTCTTCTAAATATTTTTGGTAAAAAAAAATCGCAATAAGCGTTCGGTTGGTTTGTGCAA
This sequence comes from Rana temporaria, assembly GCF_905171775.1. Lineage (NCBI taxonomy): Eukaryota > Metazoa > Chordata > Amphibia > Anura > Ranidae > Rana > Rana temporaria. The sequence goes on from NC_053498.1 coordinate 149,360,817, forward strand.
AATGTATAGTGTTTACAAAATAGGGGATAGTTTTATTGCATTTTTATGTATTTTTTTTTTTTTTACTACTAATGGCGGCGATCAGCGATTTGTTTCGTGACTGCGACATTATGGCGGACAATTTTGACACATTTTTGGGACCATTGTCATTTTCACAGCAAAAAATCATTTAAAATGCATTGTTTGTTTATTGTGAAAATGACAATTGCAGTTTGGGAGTTAACCACAAGGGGGCGCAGAAGAGGTTATGTTTCACCTAGTGTGTGTTTACAACTGTAGGGGGGTGTGGCTGTAGGAGTGACGTCATCGATTGTCTCCCTATAAAGGGGTTGACACGATCGATGCCGCCGCCACAGTGAAGCCGTGTTTACACGCGGCTCGCCCCGGGACCCCAGCGGCGATCGGGTCCGCGGTCCCGGAGCTTCGGACCGCGGACCCATGGCTGGGTAGATGTACAGGACGTGCCGGTACGTCCATCTGCCCAGCCGTGCCATTCTGCCGATGTATATGGTCGTGCGGCGGTCGTTAAGTGGTTAATATGCAGTTATTCTGCATGGTAAATGGAGCCTCTTGATTGCCTACTCATGAAACATTACTAAGCCGAGGTTCACACTGCGCTGTGGAAATGAAGCTGTGCGATTTCAGCAGAACTCGCACAATTTTACTCCCGCTTATCGGTCCCGATTTCGGACACGATTACAGAGACATTTGTTTCTGCACAAATCAGTGCAGCGACGCAGATGCGGCGTTACACCAATTAGGGCGGTGCCATTTCTGGTGACTTGTCGGTATGGTTCCCCTATCGAAATGGTTCCTGTAAGGACTGCGCAGGCGCAATCCTTGCCGACGGAAATCTCTGAACCTCGGCCGGCATCCAGGCTCATTCCTTAACATCCCCGTGGATTGGAGGCTGTTAAAAAAAGAGCCCGGAGGCCGAGCGGAGCGAGGACGTGAGGTCGACTGGCCACTTACCTCAAATTCTACGTCGCCCTGGATGCCTGCCGAGGTTCGGAGATTTCCGTTGGCAAAGATTGCGCCTGCGCAGTCCTTACAGGAACCATCTTGATAGGGGAACCATACCGACAAGTCACCGGAAATGGCATCGTCCTAATTGGTGTAACGCCGCATCTGCGTCGCTGCACCAATTTAAAAAAAAAAAAAGTAGTTTCTGTATATTTTTGTGATTTCGGCCCACAATTTACATTGACATCTGTGCAGAAACAAATGTCTCTGTAATCGTGTCCAGAACCATATTGTCAGATCACCGGCAAATGCTGCCAATTTGTCAAATTGCAGCAGTGTGAACCAGGACTAATACACAATCCCAGTACTGCATGCACACATCTGTAGATGTACCCTAAATATTTAGATTTATTACCGTAGCCATCTAAATATAGCAATTGTGAGCTCATTTGGTGAAAGAATCCTCTTCAGTTGTGGTGATTGGCTGTGGTGGACGCCCTGTGCTGTATTTTTAGCGTGTCTGGTGATTACAGATGAGTGCGGAGCTCTGTCACAATGGCGTTCTCACATGGCACAAGTGCACAGCTGGTCCCCAGTGTGAGGATAGACTGGGCTCATGGCACAGGTGGTGGTTGACCTGTCAAATGTCAGGGGTGACGGGCAGATCAGTTCTGAAGACCCCCCAAAAAACTGCATGAAATTACTAAGAGGCGGCAACAAGACCTCTGAACTACAGCTGTGGAGGCATCACAGTGGGTCATGTGATGGCAAACTGTGGGAAATTTAACCACTTCAATACCGGGCTTTAAAACCCACCTCCTTCCCGGGCCTATTCTGGCACTTCTTTCCTACATGTACAAATCCTCATTCTTTTGCTAGAAAATTACTCAGAACCCCCAAACATTATATATGTTTTTTTAGCAGACACCCTAGGGAATAAAATGGCTGTCATTGCAACTTTTTATCTTGCACCGTATTTGCGCAATAATTTTTCAAACGGCTTTTTTTTGTAAAAAACATGGTTTCATAAATTAAAAAATAACAAAACAGTAACGGTAGCCCAATTTTTTGGTAAAATATGAAAGATGATGTTACGCCGAATAACTAGATACCTAACATGTCACGCTTTAAAATTGCGTACACTCATGGAATGGCGCCAAACTTCGTTACTTAAAAATCTCCATAGGCGACACTTTAACATTTTTACAGGTTGCCAGTTTAGAGTTACAGAGGAGGTCTAGTGCTAGAATTGTTGCACACGCTCTAACGCACGCGGCGACACCTCACATGTGTGGTTTGAACGACGTTTACATACGTGGGCGGGACTTACGTGTGCGTACGCTTCTGAGCGCGAGCTACCGGGGACAGGGGCATTTTAATTTTTTTATTATTTTTTCTTTTTTATTTTACTTATTTCTTTATTTTTTACACTTTTTTTTACACTTTTTTTTTTTTCAATCGCTTTTATTCCTATTACAAGGAATGTAAACATCCCTTGTAATAGGAATGTGCGTGACAGGTCCTCTTTAAGGAGAGATGCGGGGTCAATAAGACCCCACATCTCTCCTGCAGGCTGGAAAGAATGAGATCGTGAAAAAAAATTCACAGATCTCATTCAAACTAGCCGCAATTGCGGTTTGTTTACTTACGGGGACCCGGGCGTGGCGTCATCACATCGCGCCCGGGCCTCCGACGGTCATAGAGATGACTGGTGACCAGATGGTCACCAGTCTTCTCTATGGCAAACATCCGGCGGACGGCGATCATCTCTCCGGGCCCCCGGTGGGACGGGAGAGCCCGGAGAAGCACCGGATGGCGGCGGGAGGGGGGGATGTCCCCTCCCGCCGCCTGTAAGAACGATCTAGCGGCGGAACCGCCGCTATGATCGTTCTTACGGTGCGCAGGATCGCCGCCGCTAAAAAATGATATCTTAATGATGCCTCCGGGTACAGGCATCATTGAGATATCCCCCCGCAAAGCCCAGGACGTCATATGACGTCCACCCAGGATAACAGGTCCCCGTTTTGGACGTCATATGACGGCGTGCGGGTGTCAAGTGGTTAAAGAATAAATTCACTTTTTCACAACTTTTTTTTTTATAAAGGGAATTTTTTTTTACATTATCAAAAAGAGATTTTTTTTTTTCCGGAGCCTGTAAAGCAGGGATATGCAATTAGCGGACCTCCAGCTGTTGCCAAACTACAAGTCCCATGAGGCATAGCGAGACTCTGACAGCATCAAGCATGACACCCAGAGGCATGATGGGACTTGTAGTTTGGCAACAGCTGGAGGTCCGCTAATTGCATATCCCTGCTGTAAAGCATTGCACCAATGATCAGCAGATCGGTTACCGTATTTATCGGGCTATAACGCGCACCCCCGAATTTGAAGGAAGATTCCTGCAAAAAAAAAAAACTTTGGATGCCCCTCGTCGGGGTCTTGCCGGTCGTCCATCGCGTCCTGCCGGTCGTCCAGCGCGTACATCGGCGGCCTCGTCTGGTTCGGCGTCCTTCTGGGGACATCCCTGCTCGATCCCCGCGCTCTGTTCAAACCACTGTGCCGACATATACCGAGCGGAGTATACTCGTGTATAGGCGGGCTAGGCTCCTCTCGCGTAAACGACGTGACCGCGAGAGGAGCCGAGCCTGCCCGAGTGTACTGCGCTCGGTATATGTCGGCGCAGTGGTTCGAACAAAGAGCGGGTATCGGCGTATATCACGCACCCACGATTTTGCCCTGTTTTTCAGGGCAAAAAAGTGTGCGGTATACACCGATAAATACGGTATGTCATGCAGGACTCCTGCAGATCTGTCGGTGTTTTTGGAAGCCAATGCATTCCTACAGGTAGAATCTATGGACCACCAAAGTGCGCTGTAGTAAATCATTGAGAACTACAAGCCAACAAACTTGTAGTTTTCCATTTACAAAACACTGAATGAGTTGTGTGGGTGGAGCATTTTTTATTTGTGACCGCTAGCTGGGGAGAATATCAACCCCCCCCCCCCTGATAAAAAAAACTGATTTTCTATGGATTTATTTACAGGAGAGATCTCAATGCAGATCAGCCTCTCTGGTGTCTTGTGTTTTATTTTTATAATCTGAATGTTTTTTTTTTTTTTATTCCTTTTCTCAGAAAAAAACAGCGACAAAGGGTGGCAAGAAGAAGAAGCAGCTCCTGAAGTTCACCTTGGACTGCACACACCCTGTAGAAGATGGCATCATGGATGCTGCTAACTTTGTAAGTTACCACTTGTGAGACCCTCGTCATTTTTTTTTCCCCTAAAGGGGTTGTAAAGTTAAAATGTTTTCCCTAAATAGCTTCCTTTACCTCAGTGCCGTCCTCCTTCACTTACCTCATCCTTCCATTTTGCTTTTAAATGTCCTTATTTCTTCTGAGAAATCCTCACTTCCTGTTCTTCTGTCTGTCACTCCACACAGTAATGCGAGGCTTTCTCCCTGGTGTGGAGTGTTGTGCTCGCCCCCTCCCTTGGACTACAGGTGAGTCAGGACGCTCTCTACTTTGTAGATAAAGGAGCTGTGTGTTAGTGGGCATCCTGACTCTTCTGTAGTCCGGGGGGGGGGGGGGGGGAAGAGAGCGACACTCCACACCAGGGAGAAAGCATTGCATTACTGTGTGGAGTTACAGACAGAAGAACAGGAAGTGAGGATTTCTCAGAAGAAATAAGGACATTTAAAAGCAAAATGGAAGGATGAGGTAAGTGAAGGAGGACTGCACTAAGGGAAAGGAAGCTATTTAAAGTGGGGGTTCACCCAAAAAAAAAAATATATTACATCTAGCAGAGCCAGCATAGTAAGGACATTTACTTTCGGCGGGGTTTTTTTTTTTCTCCATAACATACCTTTTTTATATTCTGACTTTGTCCAGGGCCTCAGGGTTCCGATGACTGCGGGACTGGGTGTTCCTATCCCAGCCTCAGGGTTCCGATGACTGCGGGACTGGGTGTTCCTATCCCAGCCTCAGGGTTCCGATGACTGAGGGACTGGGCGTTCCTATCCCAGCCTCAGGGTTCCGATGACTGCGGGACTGGGCGTTCCTATCCCAGCCTCAGGGTTCCGATGACTGAGGGACTGGGCGTTCCTATCCCAGCCTCAGGGTTCCGATGACTGCGGGACTGGGCGTTCCTATCCCAGCCTCAGGGTTCCGATGACTGCGGGACTGGGCGTTCCTATCCCAGCCTCAGGGTTCCGATGACTGCGGGACTGGGCGTTCCTATCCCAGCCTCAGGGTTCCGATGACTGCGGGACTGGGCGTTCCTATCCCAGCCTCAGGGTTCCGATGACTGCGGGACTGGGCGTTCCTATCCCAGCCTCAGGGTTCCGATGACTGCGGGACTGGGCGTTCCTATCCCAGCCTCAGGGTTCCGATGACTGCGGGACTGGGCGTTGCTATCCTTCCGTTGGATGATTGACGGCTTGTAAAACAGGTGACCTGTCGCACAACGCGCGTCACCAGACGTTGGGAAATAGCCAAGCTGCGAGTCGGCACTATACGGCACCTGCACAGTCAGCTCTATACGGCGGGCGCCGTATAGTGCCGACTCGCAGCTCGGCTATTTACGGAAATCTGGTGACGCGCGTTGTGCGACAGGTCACCTGTTTCACAAGCCGTCAATCATGGAACCGAGATAGGAAAGTACGGAGAAAAAACCTGCCGAAAGTATATGCCCTTACTATGCTGGCTCTAATGTTAAAAATTCGTTTTTAGGGTGAACCTCCACTTTAAGGATTTTTTTTTTTTTTTACCTTTACGACCCCTTTAATGTCTCTGCGTAACTGCCTGCCCGTACGAGGTACGAGCAGACCACTAACTCTGACAGAGCAAGAGCCCTGCATTACAATTGTTATCTGCTAATGACGGGTACAGTGCTTTAAAGTGGTTGTAAACTCCCCCCCCAAAAGGCATAATGAGCTAGTAGAGTGCAAGCTTGTGGAGGGCAGGGACTGATATGAATGTAGAATATGTAAATGCAATATACTTGTAGTAATTGGCTTGAGAGAATTGTGGATTATTTTGGATACTGAGCAAATTCTGACTGAAGGTATTGTGTCTTTAGCCCGGGCTCAAACTGCCTGCGACTTTGAAGTCGGACTTTGGCGTGACTTGCACGTGACTTCTTCAACAAAAGTCAATGCAAGTTGAACCAAAAGTAGTGCAAGAGCCTTTTTCTAAGTAGGAGAAACTTAAGTTGCGCAAGTTGGAACCGTTCCATTGCACAGAATGGGTTGCGACTTCTTCTGATGTGACAAGTCGCAGCAATTGTTGCATCATCGTGAACGGGCACATCAGTAATATCACTGAGGGAAAACGGCACGTGGTCTGTTCTCAGCCTGATGGTTTCTTATATAGAAATGGAATTGTGGTCAGCAATAAGTATATAAAAATAAGACTGACCTAGTGCCTTACCATAACTCGGTGGTAAGATAAGTGACCAGTGATAACACATGTCAAGTATAGGCATGTCTTTAAATAAAAAAATTGATCGCTTCTGTGTCCCGGAAGAGGAGGGCTTGATCCTCAAAATATGTCCTGTATGCTATGAGGTCTTCCCATACCATACTGATCAAATGCAAATTTTTAGCACAGGGTGCGTCTGTGGCGCATTGGGGAAGATTAGCTTTCTACACCTTAGTAGTGCAGCAAATATCTGGTGATCAGGAGCCAGTTCCCTTATGTCCCTGGAACATTCTACACCAGGATACAGGTCATGGTCAGTTGTGTTCCTCAGCTTCTAATCTGAGCCACAGGAAGCCAGGTGGGTGGCATGCCTGTAATCGGCCTGGCTGATACCCCACCTGGCACTACTTGCCTGACGATGGCGGCTCCTGGCATGAGTCTCGCTGGTAACACCATAGCTGCACGTTGCTAGTACTAAGCAGCTCAGGAGAAGAGTGCCACTGAATGTGGGTGCACCCCCTGATTTCTGCATAAAGGGGTTTCTTAAATTTACACCGCACAAGAATATCAGTAATTATGGTAGAATGTGCAAACTAAAGGTTATCCTTTAAAATTGTTAGAGGATGGGATATGATTGTCGTGTTTATCTCGAGCCGCCTACCTCAGAGTAGTCAGTCTGATTCTATACACCATTCTGTATGCTGGACTATTTAGATTACATAATTCAGCTTGAAAATAATGTAGTTTTTTTTTATATTATGTCTTTGGCATTCTGCTGATTTATTGTTACTTTTTTGTTACGCAGCAATATTCTTCCTTAAATGTATGTATTTTATGCATTCTCCCTTAGTCTGTGGGGATTTGTTGGTTATTGTTTTGACCTGTACCTATTGTGCATTTTGTTTATATTCTATGCATTCTCTAAATAAAAATATTCAAAAATTATTACAGGAACAGTTCTTGCACGACCGCATCAAGGTGAATGGAAAAGTTGGAAACCTGGGTGGCGGAGTGATCACTATTGAGAGAAGCAAGAGTAAAATCACTGTGTCTTCAGAGGTGCCGTTTTCTAAGAGGTGAGTTGTGCCGGGGATGGAGAGGTCACTGTTCAGTCTCCACTGGAGCTTCCTATGGGTCAGATATTCAAAACGGACCTGACACATCAGTAAGAACCCGTTCACACTCTCCACACGCCAAATGCTGCGGATTAGTGTGCGAGCCGCTGTCCATTCCAGCTGCATTTTTATTTTAACTTTATTTGAAGTGCACAAAGTGGCACTTTGCATGTCATTGCATGGTGGTGCCTTGCACTGATTGATGTGTGTTGGACATGCTTTGCCTACCTGTGCACTGCGGTATAATTTAGCGTGTCTGCATTGTATTTCAGCTCACTGCACCACATAGAAAACGGTTTTCTGTGTGCCCTAATAGTGATTGGTGTTCTTCTAGTGTGGAAAAAACACCAGTCACCACACTATATGAACAGGCCCCTAAATATTACACCTTTACTTTAGTGTGTACATTAAAGTTTCTTACAGAACATATTTATCGGAGAAACTTATTGTACGACCCCTGACCTTAAAGACAAAAAATAATTGCACAACACATTCTGGAACCTCTTTACTGCCTAGAAGCCTACAGGTATGGGTTTTGAGAACAGAAGTAAGAGTCGAGGTGCTCTCACCTTTCATTCATATTGACCTTTCTAAACCTTTGAAAATCTAATCTTATGCTTTGGAAAGCAAATTGCTGTCCTGGGTCTCTCTTCTCATTGGCTCCCACTGCTGTCAGTCACAGCCAGTGAGGAGAGGGTTGGGCTGAACATGTCTGTTTCTTATGAACGCCTAGAGCAGGGCTCAGTGGTGAGCATGCACAAGTGGCCCCCATAGCAAGCGGCTTGCTACTCGGGCACCGGTCGAGGAGGCGACACCAGGAGCACCGACGGAACACAAAGAAGTGTGGAGGATCGGGTCTGCTTTCTGCAAAATCATTACACGGGGCAGAAAAGTAGGACATGTTGTTTATTTTATTTTTTTCAGTCGCCTTTCAATATCCCTTTAATGCATTATCTGCAATAAAGTTATATTAAAGGCTTTCCCTGTTTAAAAAAAAAAAAAAAAGCTGCGTACCTTCTCTGTGTAATGGTTTTGCACGGAGCAGCCCCAAGCCTCTCCTCTTCTCGGGTCCCTAGCTGATGTTCTTGGCCCCACCCTCCTGCCGAGCAAGCAGCTTGCAATGGGGTTCCCAAGCCACAGTTGTGTCCATTTACACACACACACACACACACACACACACAGCTGCGACTTGGCACAGCTATGTCCCACGCCCTCTCTTGCTCACGGGCTCTTTCTGCACTCGGCCAATGAGGAGGGAGATGCAGGGCTCTCGTGCACATTGTCGGATTAAGCTTGGGCTCAGGTAAGTAATTGGTGGGGGGGGGGGTGCTGAAGCTGCTATACAGGAGGATTTTTATTTTGCATAGAATGCTTGAAGGTAAAAAAAACCTTGAGCCTTTACGACCCCTGTAAGGTAAGAAACCTGCCAGACCTCTCCATCCAGCACTATCTGTGAGATCGAGCGAAAGCAGCGCTGTTGCTCCGATTTGCTGCTGTAAGGAGGGAGAGATGTGCGGGCCAAAACTGTGCTGTGCGTGTCTATAGACAAACATAACCCAGCTCAGGAGCGAGGGCCACACGTCTGGCCCCATAGTAAGCGACTTTCTATGGGGGCAGACATGGAAGGATGTTTGGGGGGGGGGTCACACTTGCATGGAGCAAATAAAGTATTGTGGATGAATATATAAGATGAAAAGCAGTTCTAGATGTCCTCAAAAGGTAAAATTGCATTCAATAACTAGAATACAAGATACAAAGTTGATTCAGCGTGGCCAGCGTTGGCTCCTAACTATTTAAAGTGTTCTTAAACCCAAAAACATAAGTTTCTAATTACTGCCCATCACCTCATAGATATAATGGCTGCTTTTATTTTATGTTATGTTCTTGGCTTTCATTTATATTTTCCTTGTGATCCTATCAGCAGTCCAGACAAGTATCAGTTGAGAAACCATTTACCCAGGGCCGTTTGAAGGAATTCAGGGGCCCCAAGTAAAATGGGGCCCCCCCCCCCCGCAGGCAAAGCCTACGTTGGCGCTACACTAATTTTTTACACCCATGTTCTTACTCCTCCCCCCTCCCTAAGTTTTTCTATTCTCACCTCCCCTTCTTCCCTGTAGGCTGCCGCTGTAGCATGGCCGAGCTCCTCTTCCTCCTGTCAGTCCGGTGTTCTGTCATTATGGGTCCCCTATCAGATAGTGCCCGGGCACCGCCCGGTACAGGAGATTCAGTTTTCTGTGAGCACTCGGTGTGCACTTCCTGTCAGTCCGGCCGGGAACAGAAAACTGAATCTCCTGTACCACGCACGGTACCCGGCCGGACTGACTAAGTACTCCAGGAGGAAGGAAGAGGAGCTCGGCCACGCTACAGCCTGGGAAGGGGAAGTTGGGGGCCCCAGGCCAGCTCGGGGCCCCAAGCAATTGTTTGTTTTGCCTGTCCTGTAGCGACAGGCCTGCATTTACCACTGACTAGTGCTTACAATGATCGGCTTTTTATTTGTGTAAAACCTTTATCCCAAAACAAAAGTTTCTGATTTATAAAATGTGCGGTGGAGTAAGTTTGGCTTCAATCTGTTGGATAAACTATCAGATATAAATGCACTTGTTGAATAGTCCCCTCATCCCAGACTGACAATGCTGCCATCCAAAGCTGTCTGCTTGACTACTTCATTCATTATGCAGACTCCCTAAGAGGAAGAGGTATTGGCAGGATCACCAGGTGAAAAAAAGCCTACAAAACAAATGCAGTCACCGCATCTAATTAAGTTACAATATTACATTTTTGTTTTTGGGGTTAATACCACTTTAAGTGGGCAATAGAGGAGTGGGGAAGATATGGAAATAGAATAATAGTGGAGGTATGGGAGGTTATGAAGGCAGGTAATGAGCAGAATCGGAGGGCAGGCAGAGGAGGTATGTGTGTCAGGGGTAATATTTACATGTGCCGGAGAAGGGTATTGGTAGTGGGCAGTATGTTTTGGTAGACTAAGCAACCCATTGGTTTTCTGTGGCAAAAAGGAGATTAATATATTAAATCAATCTGAAGGCGAGCTCCATACAGAAGACTTTTACAGGAAGGTGTATGTAGGAATTGGTGCAATGTGCCCACAGTTTGTAAATGACTGTACGTTTTTGTTTAGATACTTGAAATATCTTACCAAGAAATACCTGAAGAAAAACAGCCTCCGTGATTGGCTCCGTGTGGTTGCCAACAGTAAGGAAAGTTATGAATTGAGATACTTCCAGATCAACCAGGATGAAGAGGAGGAGGAAGACGAAGATTAAATGTTGGATCTGGATGTTCATATTTTTGTTTTTGTATGGCCCCAAATAAATATGGGAACACATCTGTGTGTCGGTGTCTTCTCTCTGCATGGTATGGGATGGATTTAATTCTAGGGATGGGATTGGTGGTCAGTGGCAAGAATTTACCTCTTAGATTGGTGGTCAAAATGCCACTCTTGCCGACAACAAAAAACTTCATTAGTGTCATGAAGCTGGCTCTGCCAAGTGGTGCTGGACCCAGAAATTGGCATTGAACAGAACAGGAGGTTAAGCAGCCAAAGGTCAAAGAACCCCTCCTAACCTCTGAAGGAACATTGGTTGAGAATGGTGGTTCCTAGTGGGTTGTAGAGTGTCAATAGACCATGTCAAAATATACGTGTGTGTGACAAAAAAAAAATCCCCCCAAAGTAAGAGATTCCAGGTATGTCACCAGAGCTAGTATTCCCCATTTGAAGATTGCCCCTGTATTCCTGTTCTGGGATTTTTCCTCACTCTGTGATAATAAAAAGGACAGTTGGTGGACATGTGACTCAAACACAAAACTTAGTGCGTTTTTTTTGGGGGTGTTTTTCTTTTTTTTTCCTGCTATTTTTTCCATTCATTTCAATGGGAAGCTGCCTTTTTGAGGTGGTTCTCAACACCGCACCAAAGATGCAGCATGCAGGACTTTTCAAACTGCACTGTACCCACAGCGCAGTGTTGTGAAAAGTCTAATAGGATTTAAAGAGAAACATTTTTCTTGTGTTTCCTTACAGACTAAACACACAGGAACAAACCTATCCATGTGAAAGGGGCCTTAATGTGGTTGTATTGGTTGATGCAATGATTATTTTTGTTTGATAAGTTAGGATCAGTAGGGTCCCATTTAACCACTTAACCCCCGGACCATATTGCTGCCCAAAGACCAGAGCACTTTTTGCGATTCGGGACTGCGCCGCTTTAACTCACAATTGCGCGGTCGTGCGACGTGGCTCCCAAACAAAATTGGCGTCCTTTTTTTCCCACAAATAGAGCTTTCTTTTGGTGGTATTTGATCACCTTTGCGGTTTTTATTTTTTGCGCTATAAAGAAAAATAGAGCGACAATTTTGAAAAAATGAATATTTTTTGCTATAATAAATATCCCCCAAAAATATATAAAAACATTTTTTTTCCCTCAGTTTAGGACGATACGTATTCTTCTACATATTTTTCTTAAAAAAAAAAAATCGCAATAAGCGTTTGGTTTGCGCAAAAGTTATAGCGTTTACAAAATAGGGGGTATTTTTATGGCATTTTTTTTACTAGTAATGGTGGCGATCAGCGATTTTATTTCGGTTCTGCGACATTATGGCGGACACTTCGGACACTTTTGACACATTTTTGGGACCATTGGCATTTTTATAGCGACCAGTGCTATAAAAATGCATTGGATTACTATAAAAATGCCACTGGCAGTGAAGGGGTTAACACTAGGGGGCGAGGAAGGGGTTAAGTATGTCCCTGGGTGTGTTCTTACTGTGGGAGGGGTGGCCTCACTAGGGGAAACACTGATCCTCTGTTCATACATTGTATGAACAGAAGATCAGCATTTCCCCCCCCCCCCCCTGACAGGACCGGGAGCGGGTGCCCGGCGGCGATCGAGCCCGCCGGGCACACGCACGGGAGTCGGGGGGCCGCTCAAAGAGCCACCGTATAGCTACGGGCTCTCGCCCAGGAGAGCCGACCTGCTGCCGTAGAATGACGGCGGCTGGTCGGCAAGTAGTTAAAGTCCGAGAGCCCCAAAAAAAATGTGGTTCTGCTTATTTAGTATAAGTTGCAGGTAAAAAATGTAGGGCTGGTACTGATTAAAATTTTTGTGTTCGATTAATCCTTTTTTTTTTTTTATCAATAAATCAACAAATTTCGTTTAATTATACCGCACATACATTTTTTCACCACTATATATAGTCCCAACTGTAATATCCACCGACTACTCTCCCCCTCCCACTGTAATATCCACCGACTTCTCTCCCCCTCCCACTGTAATAGCCACCGACTTCTCTCCCCTCCCACTGTAATATCCACCGACTTCTCTCCCCTCCCACTGTAATATCCACCGACTACTCTCCCCCTCCCACTGTAATATCCACCGACTTCTCCCCCCCCCCTTACTGTAATATCCACCGACTTCTCTCCCCCCCCACTGTAATATCCACCGACTTCTCCCCCCCCTCCCACTGTAATATCCACCGACTTCTCTCCCCCCCCCACTGTAATATCCACCGACTTCTCCCCCCCCCCTCCGTAATATCCACCGACTTCTCTCCCCCCCCCCCCACTGTAATATCCACCGACTTCTCTCCCCCCACTGTAATATCCACTGACATCATTAGTGCTTGCTTGGTCTTACCAGAGAAGCCGGCCAAACACGAGCAGTTGAGAACGTCGGTGCGCCGCTCTAGTTTCTAGGAATATGCTGTATGTCGGCACACTACTTGCTTGATGTCGGCTGAGGTCGGGTTCACTTTAAGAAGAACGGTCCGTGTGTTGGCATGTGTGGATTTCTGTAATCAGAGGGGGAACCAAAGAGACATTCATTGTCCATTTTCAATCTGTTCTTTTTCATCCAATTCCAAATCAAATTTTTTTGCAATAAACAGAAAATGAGCAGCTCGAAAAACGATGGAAAATTAAATCTCTGCTTTTGTTTTGTTTTTTAAACTTGCAGTAGATTCTGGGCACAGAATAGTGGGGTAAGTGCCAGATTTCAGCAGCCCCTGCAGTTTTCTTGTCCTACCCCCTGAGGGGTGTATTTATACATTTTCAGAGCTATCCTTCCTGTGAACCTCCATGTGCAAATGGGGGCAACAATTTATGTTATTGGTCTATTTTCTATCAAGGTCAAATGTTTTTCATTCCTAAAAGTAGAGAGAATCAGCGACAATACCAAATTATGGCCACTAGATGGAGCTACATATTTACTGTGATAGCTGCATCTAGTGCACATAATGCAAGATTTTCCTGAGTCACACGATTCTTATGAATGAAAACATTCGACCTAATAACTAGGGATGTCCCGATACCGATACTAGTATCGGTACCGATACCGAGCATTTCCCGAGTACTTGTACTTGGCTGAAATGTTCAGATGCTTCACCCGATACCTCTCCCTTACATTGCCGCTCCCCGTGCTGTCTTCTCCCTCACATTGCCGCTCCCCGTGCTGTCTTCTCCCTCTCATTGGCGCTCCCCCTGTGCTGTCTTCTCCCTCTCATTGCCGCTCCCCCCGTGCTGTCTTCTTCCTCTCATTGCCGCTCTCCCCCCGTTCGTTCTTGTGCCCCTCCGTGCCGCTCTCCCCCCGTTCGTTCTTGTCCCCCTCCGTGCCGCTCTCCGCCCGTTCATTCTTGTCCCCCTCCGTGCCGCTCTCCCCCCGTTCGTTCTTGTCCCCCTCCGTGCCGCTCTCCCCCCGTTCGTTCTTGTCCCCCTCCGTGCCGCTCTCCCCCCTGCTGTCTTCTCCCCCCCTCCGTGCCGCTCTCCCCCCTCAATCTGTCAGGGGGAGAGCGGAGGTAGGAGCCGGGTTTAAACCCGGCTCCTACCTTTTCAGAATGGACAGAGTCAGTGATCACTGACTCTGTCCATTCACATAACTGAGCATCGTAACCTGTGTTTACGATGCTTCAGTTTATGAAGAGAGAGAAACTCTGGGGAATCTGTGTCCTTAGTCCCTTTCTCTGTCTTAAAGTGGAGATGTCAGAGGTCTGTTAAGACCCCTGACATCTCACCAAAGCCCCCCCCCAACAGGGCTGATAAAAAAAAAGAAAAATTGCAATAAATAGCCTAAAAAATAAAATGTTAATAATAATAGAAAAACACACACACACACACACACACACACACACACACACACACACACACACACACACACACACACACACACACACACACACACACACACTGATAATCCACTAACCCCCCCCCTTGTAAAATCACTGTAAAAAAAAAAATAGAGAAAAAAAATAGTGTAAAAAAACAAACAAAAAAAACACCACTGTCACATGAAATTAAAAAAAGTATCGGTTTTCGGTATCGGCGAGTACTTGAAAAAAAAGTATCGGTACTTGTACTCGGTCTCAAAAAAGTGGTATCGGGACAACCCTACTAATAACATTACATTTTACCCACATGCACACAGAACAAATGTAATTTCACAGGATGGATAGCTCTGCAATTTTTTAATAAACACATCCCTAAGGCCGGGTTCACACAGGTCCGGCTGCGGTTTGAAGTCCAGTGTCCTATGTGTTTGTTTTCACCGATTAGGTGCAAATTTTTCCCTGAATTCACACCTGAACTGGACCCAAAAACACACAGGACCCTTTCCAAATCCGCACGGCCTGGTGCAGCCTGCTGGGCCTCTCCAACAGCTCTGATCTTCTCTGCTCCTTATACAGGGTGACTGGTCTTGTCTCCTCCCCCTCCTGTAGTTGTCTGTATAAAAAAAGGCTGACAATTAAAAAAATAAAAATAAATTATATATATATATATATATATATATATATATATTATTTATTTTTATTTTTTTAATTGTCAGCCTTTTTTAGTTTATAGCACAAAAAAAAAAAAAGCAGTGGTGATCAAATATCACCAAAAGAAAACTCTTATTTGTGGAAAAAAATTTGACAGATTTTATTTGGGTACAGTGTTGCTTAACCTCCTTACTACCGCCTGCCGTCAATTGACGGCGGCACGATCGTGCTCTTGTTCTGAGCCTTGCCGAGCCACCAGGGGGCGCATGCGTTACTGGGAACCCGATGCGCGTGTCCGGCGTCCACGATGTCCGCCGGGCACCCGCGATTGCCCAGTAATTGAGTAGGACCCTGGATCTCTGGGGTGTAAACACAGAGATCAACGTGCTGTCAGGGAGAGGAGACCAATGCTGTGTCCCCTGTACATAGGGACACAGATCGGTCACCTCCCCCAGTCAGTCCCCTCCCCCTACAGTTAGAATCACTCACTAGGGTACACATCTAACCCCTTCCTCGCCCCCTAGTGTTAACCCCTTCACTGCCAGTCACATTTATACAGTAACCAGCGCATATGTATAGCACTGTTCGCTGTATAAATGTGAATGGTCCCAAAATAGTGTCAAAAGTGTCCGACGCAATATCGCAGTCATGATAAAAATCACTGATCGCCGCCATTACAAGTAAAAAAAAAAAAAAAAATTCTATAAAACTATCCCCTATTTTGTAGCCGATATAACTTTTGCGCAAACCAATCAATAAACGTTTATTGCGATTTTTTTTTTACCAAAAATAAGTAGAGGAATACATATCAGCCTAAACTGAGGAAAAAAAAGTTTTTTCTTATATATATTTCGCAAAAAGGTGCAAGGTCCTTAACCTGCATAATTGTCCGGAGCACTTAAGTGGTTAAAGTAACGGTTAAAGTAACGCAGTGCTGTTTTGCAAAAAAACGAATGAAGTCACGAAGGGGGGTAAATCTTCCGGTGGTTACTGTACTCAATGTTTAAATAATAATAATAATAAAAAACCTGAGGGCTTTAATACTACATTAAATGTTTATTCTGTCCCATATCTAACATTGCGGCTGCTAAGAAAACACGTGACTGTTTCCAGACGGAGGAGAATGTGGAGCACAGCTGGAAAATGAGGAGAATACAGAACCCCAGAGGAGGAGAAAATACTTCCTATCAGCACAATGCACATACAGCTGGCAGATATCATCGGATACATGTCAGCGGCCTCTATACACATGCTGTCCGAGTCCGGTGAATTTACCAGATTAAAGGCCACATAAAATGACGATGATCAAAACACTGAACTCCAAGCAAACAGCTACTAAAAAATACACACTTGAAGTATACTAGAAAATGCATTTCCTGCAGAAAATGCGTGGGAATGCTGAATAGCTGAATTGCCAAAGCTTAAATCCGTAAGAAAGAATTGAAGCGAAAATCAGCATTCCCACTAATTAGCATCTTTTTAAAAGTAATTTTCCTTTTGCAGGAGCAGCCCAATAAAATTTCTATCATGAAAACTGCCCCCACTATGTTACCACCATCAAAACTGCCCCCATCGTGTTCCCACCAACAAACTGCCATCATCAAAAACTGCCCCATCAAAAAAAGTACCCCCATCCTATTGCCCCATTAAAAACTGCCCCATCCTAAAACCCCATCAAAAACTGCCCCCATCCTATTGCCCCATCAAAAACCCCATTAAAAACTGCACCATCAAAATTGCCCCATCTAAATTTCCCCCATCCCATGGCCCCATCAAAAACTTCCCCATGCTATCATTTACTTAAATGTTAAAAAAAGTGATAAAAAGCGTAATATTTAAAACAAGTATAAATAGTAGAAAAAAAGTCCCATCATTAGCTGAAAGAGCTGAACATTTTAAAAGTTCAATGGTTTTAACCACTTCGTTACCGAGCCTGTTTTTCAGATTCAGTGTTTACGAGACTAAAACAGTTTTTTTTGCTAGAATATTACTTAAAACCCCCAAACATTATATATATATTTTTTTCTAACACCCTAGAGAATAAAATGGCAGTCATTGCAATACTTTTTGTCACACCGTATTTGCGCAGCGGTCTTACAAGCGCACTTTTTTTGAAAAAAATTCACTTTTTTAAATTAAAAAATAACACAACAATAAATTTGGCCCAATTTTTTTATATATTGTGAAAGATAATGTTACGCCGAGTAAAATGATACCCAACATGTCACGCTTAAAAATTGCGCCCGCTCGTGGCATGGCGTCAAACTTTTACCCTTAAAAATCTTGATAGGCGACGTTTAAAAAATTCTACAGGTTGCATTTTTTGAGTTACAGAGTAGGTCTAGAGCTAGAATTATTGCTCTCACTCTAACGATCGCGGCAATACCTCACTTGTGTGGTTTGAATACCGTTTTCATATGTCGGCGCTACTCGCGTATACGTTCGCTTCTACGCGCGAGCTCGTCGGGACGGGGGGCGCTTTAAAAAAATTTTTTTTTGCTTTTCGCATTTATTTTTACTTATTTTACAATTTTTAACAGTGAAATAAAAAAAATTAAAAAATTATCACTTTTATTCCTATTAAAAGGAATGTAAACATCCCTTGTAATAGAAAAAAGCATGACAGGTCCTCTTAAATATGAGATCTGGGGTCAAAAAGACCTCAGATCTCATATTTGGGCTTAAATGCAAAAAAAAAAAAAAAAAAATTTGGAAATGTCATTTTTTCAAATGACAAAAAAAAAAAAATGTCTCTTTAAGAGGCTGGGCGGGACTGACGTTTTGACGTCACTTCCGCCCAGCAGAGCTATGAGGACGGGCGAAGGAGATTTTTCCTTCAGTCTCGTCCCCGCTCAGCTGCCGGATGGTCGCGATCCCCTCCGCCGCTACCGACGGCTCCGGTAAGCGGCGGAGGGCGCGGGACAGCGGCGGGAGGCCCTCTCCCGCCACCGATAATCTCGATCTCGCGGCGAATCCGCCGCGGAGACCGCCGTTATCGTGTACAGGACCGTCGGCACTAAAGATGGATACCTCAGTTGTGACAGCAGCTGCTGCCGTTACTGAGATATCCATCTTTAAAAACAGGACGTATTTTGACAATGGGCTGGAAAGCAAGTGGTTAATAGCTGAAAGTATGCAGAAGTTACGCAGAGCCAAAAAACGTACAGAATAAAATTAAAGATAAATAAAAAAATGAACAGTGGGACTGCGGAAGCATTCCCACTAAATATAAAAAAGAATTTGTATTTTTTTTCCTTTTAAATCGGTATTTTTTAATTTTTTTAACAAAAAATAAAAAACGCAGACATGATCAAATGCCACCAAAAGAAAGTTCTATTTGTGGGGGGAAAATGATAAAAATGTAATTTGGGTACAGCGTTGTATGACCGCGCAAATGTCATTCAACGAGTGAGAAAGCTGAAAATTGATCTGGGCAGAAGGGGGGTTTAAGTGCCCAGTAAGCAAGTGGTTAAGAAAAATCGTCTTTATTTTTGAGTCATCAAGAGATTTAAAAAACAACAACTCATGACGACTCAAAAAAATAATGCCGCGTACACACGATCATTTTTCGGCATGAAAAAAAATTAGTTTTTCAAAAACGTCATTTAAAATGATCGTGTGTGGGCTTCACATCATTTTTCTGGTTCTGAAAAACGACAAAAAAAAATTCGAACATGCTGCATTTTTTAACGTCGTTTTAAACAATGTCGTTTTTCGGGTTGTAAAAAATTATTGTGTGTGGGCTAAAACGACAAAAAAAACCTGCGCATGCTCAGAAGCAAGTTATAAGACGGGAGCGCTCGTTCTGGTAAAACTACCGTTCATAATGGAGTAAGCACATTCGTCACGCTGTAACAGACAAAAAAGCACAAATCGTCTATATAAAATGTAGGTGAAAGTGCTAAACCTGATTCTTCTTTTTTATATGCAGATGTACGCAGTATTTACTGCAGAGACAGCTCACAAGGCAGGACTGCCCTAGTGAGCGAGACAGAATATGAATGCTACATTGAGGCTCCACCAGCATTTGACGTTCACACGGAGACTTCACCAGCATGTGACGTTCACACGGAGACTTCACCAGCATGTGGCGTTCACACGGAGACTTCACCAGCATGTGACGTTCACACGGAGACTTCACCAGCATGTGACGTTCAAACAGAGACTTCACCAGCATGTGACGTTCAAACGGAGAGTTCACCAGCATGTGACGTTCAAATGGAGACTTCACCAGCATTTGACGTTCAAACGGAGACTTCACCAGCATGTGATGTTCAAAAGGAGACTTCACCAGCATGTGAGGTTCAAAAGGAGACTTCACCAGCATGTGAGGTTCAAACGGAGACTTCACCAGCATGTGAGGTTCAAACAGACTTCACCAGCATGTGAGTTTCACACAGAGACTTCACCAGCATGTGAGGTTCAAACAGACTTCACCAGCATGTGAGTTTCACACAGAGACTTCACCAGCATGTGAGGTTCACACAGAGACTTCACCAGCATGTGAGGTTCACACAGAGACTTCACCAGCATGTAAAGGTTCACAGAGACTTCACCAGCATGTGAGGTTCACACAGAGACTTCACCAGCATGTGAGGTTCACACGGAGACTTCATCAGCATGTGACGTTCACACGGAGACTTCATCAGCATGTGACGTTCACACGGGAGACTTCACCAGCATGTGACGTTCAAACAGAGACTTCACCAGCATGTGACGTTCAAACGGAGAGTTCACCAGCATGTGACGTTCAAACGGAGAGTTCACCAGCATGTGACGTTCAAACGGAGACTTCACCAGCATTTGACGTTCAAACGGAGACTTCACCAGCATGTGACGTTCAAACGGAGACTTCACAAGCATGTGACGTTCAAACGGAGACTTCATCAGCATGTGAGATTCAAACGGAGACTTCACCAGCATGTGAGGTTCAAACGGAGACTTCAGCATGTGAGGTTCAAACGGAGACTTCACCAGCATGTGAGTTTCGCACAGATACTTCACCAGCATGTGAGGTTCACACAGAGACTTCACCAGCATGTGAGGTTCACACAGAGAATTCACCAGCATGTGAGGTTCACACAGAATTCACCAGCATATGAGGTTCACACAAAGACTTCACCAGCATGTGAGGTTCACACAGAGACTTCACCAGCATGTGAGGTTCACACAGAGACTTCACCAGCATGTAAGGTTCACACAGAGACTTCACCAGCATGTGAGGTTCACACAGAAACTTCACCAGCATGTGTCATTGACATGGCGACTGAACTAACATGTGTAGTTCACACAGACACTACACCAACATGTGATGTTCACATGGAGACACCACCTGAATGTCACATTCATGTTGAGACTCCAGCACAATGTGACATACATGTTGGGAACCCACCAAAAAACAGGACAGCCATGGGAATATCCCATGAAGATGAGGGCAAGCTCACAAAAAAGGATAGGCAGATCCTGGTGGTAGGGGATTCTGTCATTAGAGGGACAGAGAGGGCAATCTGTCAGAATGACGGTGATCGACGAACAGTATATTGTTTCCCGGTCACACGAGTTCGGGACATTGTAGATCGGATGGACGGATTGTTGGATGCGGCTGGGGAGGACCCAGCTGTCATTGTACATATTGGAACCAACGACAACATTAGAAGAAAATGGAGCGCCCTACAAAATGATTTCAGAGACTTAAGAGCTACACTGAAGAAAATAACCTCCAAGGCAGAATTTTCAGAAATACTGCCTGTACCTCGAGCCACACCAGGGAGGCAGCAGGAGCTTAGCAGGCGGCTGAAGAACTGGTGCAGGAAGGAGGGGTTTGGCTACATGGAGACCTGGACTGACTTTTCAATTGGTTACTTGCTCTACAGCAGGAATGGACTGATCTTAAATGAACAGGGTGCAGCTCTGTTGGCAAAGAAAATAGCCCAAAAGTTGGGAATTTCTTTAAATCAACCACGTGTCATTCACATCAAGACTCCTTCAGTGTGCAACAATTCTGTTGAGATTCGGTCGATTGTGGCGTTACCACTGAGACTACGCCAGAATGTGACATTCACAACGAGACTACGCCAGAATGTGACATTCACCACGAGACTACTCCAGAATGTGACATTCACAACGAGACTACTCCAGAATGTGACATTCACAACGAGACTACTCCAGAATGTGACATTCACAATGAGTCTCCTCCAGAATGTGTGGTTCACAATGAGACCCCTCCATAATGTGACAATCGCGTAAAGAATTCACCAGCATGTGACTTTCACACAGAGACTCCACCAGCATGTGACGAAGATGGGGACAAGGTTACCAGAAAGGATAGGCACATACTAGTGGTAGGGGATTCAGTTATTGGAAGAATACAGAGGGCAATCTGTCACAAAGACCATTATCGCCAAACAGTATGTTGTTTACCGGGTGCTCGGGTTCGGAACATTGCAGATTGCATGGCCAGATTATTGGATGGCGCTGGAGAGGACCCAGCTGTCATGGTATATATCGGTACCAATGACAAAGTTAGAGAAAGATGGATTTCAGGGACTTGGGGGCCATATTGAAGAAAAGGTCCCCCAAGGCAATATTTTCTGAAATACTGCCTGTACCTCGAGCCACACCACAGAGACAGCAAGAGCTTATGGTACTTAACAAGTGGCTGAGGAACTGGTGCAGGGAGGAGGGGTTTGGCTTCATGGCGAACTGGACTGACTTTTCAGGCCGTTACCATCTTTATAGTAGTGACGGATTGCACTTAAATGGGAGGGGTGCAGCTTTCTTGGGATTGAAGATGAAGATTGAAGAAAAGTTAAACTCTCCCTCATAGTGAATATGAGGGAGAGGATCTTCATTTCAAGCCATCATGAAAGGAATCCACTACGTCATCAATCTCTTAAAAGATTCTCATAAGCAGCTTCTGAATCACCAACTATCAATTTAGTTGGACAAACAAGACAATTGGCTGTTCCTAGAAGAAGACTCAACAAAAAGTTTGAGGGACCCTCCCAGGGGCCAGGAATGTCTGTACCACTGTGGTGGCTGCCACTCCAGTAACCGGAGGGTCTTCCCATCAGCCCTCTATTTACCTTTCTGCAGCTTCAAGGTTCAACAATACATTGCCCAAACATAATCACCTGTAAAAAAAAGTGTATGAGATATTGGTGGTAAACAGCCTGCTAGGCCCGAGGGGAACCAAACCAAGCCCTCCAAAAGCTGCCTCATATCCAAAAGTTGCCAAGAGTGTAAATGTAGATAATAATCTTTAAGGTTAATGAAAAATATAACACTCTAAAGGGAAAGGTAGAACAAAGGGGAGTATGAAAGAGGGAGAAAGGGAGGAAAGGGGGGAGAAGAGAATGTTGGAGGAAGAAGGGGGTGAGGGTTGGGGGGAACCCCCACACCCCTTCCTTACCCGGAACCTTCCATCCCCCCTACTTTCCTCCCTCTCTGCCTCTTCCATACTCCTCCTCCCCTTGTTCTACCTGTCCCTTTAAAATGTGGAAGAGGAGGTTGAAGGCCGGTATGTTTTTGAGGCGTGTGTTGGACTGGCTATAAGAGGAGGTTGAAGGCCGGTATGTTTTTGAGGCATGTGTTGGACCGGCTATAAGTGGAGGTTGGAACTCTTTTTTTCTTCAGAGGTGGGAGGAGTCTTTCCAGCTTTCTTTAGGCTTTCTCTGCTGGAGAAATGAGAACACTTCCCGTCAGTGAGGTCCTTCATGGAGAAGTCCAAGGCCTCACTCACACGGGGTGTATGAATCTGTACCCTGTGTGGGGGCTGCATTAACCCCAAAAAGGACATCCATGTGGGTGCAGTTGTGCGGACGCACCCTAGGTGCATTCGGGGCCGTGCACCGGCACCCACACAGATGTCACATTGGGTACAATTACTGCACCCCAGTTGACAGCAATGGGACTGCCTACACGGCATGCTGGGAACACCTGTGCATCCCCATTCCGGTAAACACGGTCCTCCCATGGGGTACGGATTCATACCCCCCGTGTGAATGAGGCCTAAGCACATTGCCTGAAACTAGACAACCATACCTATGTTTTGATGTATAAATTGTGAATGACAAGTAGATCTTGTGGGCGTGAGAGCAATTTCTATAGAGAAGGAACAAAGATAATTGTTTGAAAGCTCTGTGCTGTAGCGATGACATCATCCACTCTAACCAGCCCTATAGACACTCTGTTTAAATCAATAACGTTTCCTGAAATGATCACTAAACTTAAACAGATCTTTCACAAAAACTGTAAAAGATATCAAACTGATAGCTGAATATTTTAGGCTTCATTTCCACTGGCGTTTTTACAGCCACTTTCTTTAGCCTTTTTTACAGCTTAAAAACGCCTGTCCATGTTTATTTTGTAAAAAAAAAAAAATTTTGTGAGCTGGAGCTCAAAAACGCAGCGGTAGCGTTTTTTAATGTCTGGCGTTTTTACAGCTCTATTGCTGGAGCCACAGAACGCCCTGGTCCCGCGTTTTTTTTACAGCTCAAAAACGCCTATGCCATTTGCAGCTCAAAAACGCCTATGTGGGAATGATGCCATAGAATAACATTTTTTAAGCTGTAAAAAACGCTCAGAAAAGTGGCTGTAAAAACGCCAGTGGAAATGAAACCTTAAAGTTTGTTTGGCGTCTGTAGGTGAAAGTATGAAGGAGCTGAAACTTTTGGTAGCAGAAGATTTTAAGGACTTGAAGCATTCTCTCATTGACTTCAATGTAAAAAAAAGTGTCTAAAAGCTTAATATTTTAAAAAGTATAAATAGTACAAAAAAAAGTTGAAGAAGTCCTATCATTAGCTGAAAGAGCTGAACATTTTAAAAGTTGAATGGTCTCAATAGCTGAAAGTATGCAGAAGTTACGCAGAGCCAACAAAACGTACGGAATAATACAATTTAAATTAAGAATAATAAAAAACGAATAACAATACTGGGAATGCTATTGAGCATTCCCACTAATAATAAAAAACACATAACAATACTGGGAATGCTATTGAGCATTCCCACTAATAAAAAAAAAAACGAATAACAATACTAGGAATGCTATTGAGCATTCCCACTAATAATAAAAAACGGATAACAATACTGGGAATGCTATTGAGCATTCCCACTAATAATAAAAAAAACGAATAACAATACTGGGAATGCTATTGAGCATTCCCACTAATAATAAAAAACGGATAACAATACTGGGAATGCTATTGAGCATTCCCACTAATAATAAAAAAAACGAATAACAATACTGGGAATGCTATTGAGCATTCCCACTAATAATAAAAAAAACGAATAACAATACTGGGAATGCTATTGAGCATTCCCACTAAATTAGGAATAATAAAAAACGAATAACAGTACTGGGAATGCTATTGAGCATTCCCACTAATTATAATATAATATATCTGCCCTTCAACTCTTCTGGGAAGGCCGTCCACAAGGTTTAGGAGGGTGTCTATGGGAATGTTTGACCATTCTCCAGAAGAGCATTTGTGAGGTCAACGAGGAGGCCTGGCTCGCAGTCTCCTCTCTAATTCACCCCAAAGGTGTTCTACCAGGTTGAGGTCAGGACTCTGTGCAGGCCAGTCAAGTTCCTCCACCCAAAACTCACTCATCCATGTCTTTATGGACCTTGCGTTGTGCTCTGGTGCACAGTCATGTTGTAACAGGAAGAGGCCGTCACCCAAAATGTTCTCACAAAGTTGGGAGCATGAAATTGTCCAAAATGTCTTGGTATGCTGACGCCTTAAAAGTTCCGATCACAGGAACTAAGGGGCCAACCCAACCCCTGAAAAACAACCATCACACCACAATCACCCCTCCACCAAATGATTTGGACCAGTGCACAAAGCAAGGTCCATAAAGAATGTAGAAGGACTTGTGGGGGGGGGGGGTGTTAGGCAAGTGCTGGGAGACAGAGACGGGCACTCTAGCAAAACAGCCCTCCAGCCCTCTCCCGGCCAGCTGATTCCTGCCCATTTATAATCTGTTGGGGGTTTCAATGTAAAATCCAGCTGCAGACAAACTTTTTTTTAAGGGGTCCCCAGCAGGTTGTCAAACTGTAATACTCGCCCCCCTATTCCCTGTAGTAATGACTTTCTGACACTAGGTGCCCTCAGTCTCCCAGGTTGAATGATGCCGATAGAGGCTGAGTCACCGATCTCCCTCCGTTCCAGTCATTGACATTCAGCACCTATGGGTGTGCAGAGGAGTGTTTGCCATAGTTCCTTCTACTTACCTCACGTTTGCAGGAGGCAAACACATCCGATGTTTCTAACAGCATGGAATGACGACACCAGAAAAACGAGGAGTGTCAGTTGTGGAGGAATGAAAACTAGTGCATGATGTGACATCTTATTTTGGTGCATTACATGCCAACTAAATTATTATGTGGCAGTGCGCACAGTTTATCTGGGGCATAGTAGCAGACATCCCAACCTCCAATTAAATACAGCCTTACCAGTGCCCATGAAGTACAGCCTTACCAGTGCCAATTAAATACAGCCTTACCAGTGCCCATGGAATACAGCCTTACCAGTGCCCATGGAACACAGCCTTACCAGTGCCCGTGAAATACAGCCTTACCAGTGCCCGTGAAATACAGCCTTACCAGTGCCCGTGAAATACAGCCTTACCAGTGCCCGTGAAATACAGCCTTACCAGCGCCGGTGAAATACAGCCTTACCAGCGCCGGTGAAATACAGCCTTACCAGTGCCAGTGAAGTACAGCCTTACCAGTGCCCATGAAATACAGCCTTACCAGTGCCCGTGAAATACAGCCTTACCAGTGCCCATGAAATACAGCCTTACCAGTGCCAGTGGGGAGAAAAAAAAAGCCAACCACCGGCGGCTGTCAGAGGGACATCAGTCCCACTCATCTGTGCCACCTACCAGTGCTGCCTATCAGTGCCCACAGTGCCACCCATCAGTGCCCACATTGCCACCCATCAGTGTCACCTACCAGTGCTCACAGTGACACCCATCAGTGCCCACATTGCCACCCATCAGTGTCACCTACCAGTGCTGCCTATCAGTGCCCACAGTGCTGCCTATCAGTGCCCACCCATCAGTGTTACCTACCAGTGCCGTCCATCAGTGTCACCTACCAGTGCCACCCATCAGTGCCATTAGTGGTACCTATCAGTAACACCCATCAGTGCCACCCATAAGGGCCCATCAGTGCCACCTTATCTGTCCCCATCAGTGCCACATTATCTGTCCCCATCAGTGCTGCCTTATCTGTGCCTATCAGTGCAGCCTATCAGTGCCCACCAGTGCAGCCTATCAGTGCAGCCTATCAGTGCCCACCAGTGCAGCCTCATCAGCGCATATCAATGAAGGAGAAAAATTACCTGTTTGCAAAATGTTATAACAAACTATGAAACATGATTTTTTGTATTTATTTTTTCAAACGTTTCCATGTTTTTTTTGTTTGTTTAGCAAAAAATAAAACCCCCCAGTGGGGATTAAATACCACCAAAACAAAGCTCTATTTGTGTGAAAAACAAATACAAATGTAATTTGGGTACAGCGTTGTATGACCGGGCAATTGCCATTCAAAGTGTGTCAGCGCTGAAAATTGGCCTGGGCAGGAGGGGGTTTAAGTGCCCCGGTATGGAAGTGGTTAAAGTAGAACTAAAAGGCAAAACTTGTTTTAATTACGTCAGTGCTGAAATCAGGTCCCTATTTACGAATGGGAAAAAGAAAAAAAAAATGGGTGACTGTCCCTTTAAGTCAAGCAGCGACAGCTACTGAGTGATACATTTTTGAAACATTATTTCAAAGTTTTGAGCCCACCCACCGTGCAGAGGGGGCGTGTCTGCTTTCACTGTGCTGTCACTGCTGATATCACACCCTTTATTCATGATTGGTATAAAAAAAAGAAAAAAAAAATTCTTGGGTGGAATGCTCCTTTAAATCAAGCAATGACATCTGTTCAGTGATACAATTTAGAAGCAAAGTTTTCATCCCACCCAGTGCAAAGGGGGGGGGGGCGTGTCTGCTGTCATTGAGCTGTCACTGTGCTGTCAGTGTCTCCTGCCATGGCAGACGCAGGTACTCCCAGCACTGCACATTGCTGTCTGTGATGCAGAGATCATCGCATGGGACACACACACACAGCAAATCTACCCCCCCCCCCTAATACAAAGTGCCCTGCCCCCCCCCCTTCCCTAACTAGTCCTGAACTTGATCACCTCTGGCTTCACCACTAACTAGTTGTGCCAAAATTATGGGATGTGGTTACCTGGGCAACCAGACTGGACGTCACACACTGGGCATGTGCACTCCAGTTTGTCTCTCTCTCTCTGTTATTTCCAGGCAGAGGGATTTGGGCAGAGAGGGGGAGAGAGAGGGAGAAGGGGGGCATTGCTCCTCAAAAAAAAAAAAAGCAATAGGCAGCCATCTTTTATAAAAATCCATACCCCCCCCCCCCCCATCACCCCCTCCTCCTTTTTTTTTTCTTTTTTCTTCCAGCCTGCCAAGCCCTGATCAGCTCAGGCTGGGAGCCCCCCCTGGCATCCTATGGGTTAACAGCTGGAGCAGTTTTTTTTGTACAGGGGGGGGGTTGTCCCCCTACAGCAAGCTTTTCCAAAAAAAGAAAAGGAGCTGCAATTAATCGAGGGGGGCCATGAGGGGGCCCCTGGGGAGTGAAGAGGAGCCGGTGGAGGAGCAGGAAGACATGTCAGGTAGGTGCTGCATGCAGAAGGGGCACACGCAGGGCGATGGGTGGCAGGAGAAAAAAAAAAAAGAGGTGTGAGGGCTCAGCAACCAGGCTGGGGCGGACTGTTTCTTCTGTTTAAAGTTTTGTGTGGCGGGGAGAATCCGGAGCAGAAGGGCGGAATGAGAACACAAAAGAAGGGAAATAATTGTGTATGGTGTGTGTCGGGCGTACTTTATACCCCCCCACCCCCCCCGAAATCTTCCTTTGTGTCTGTAGATTATTTTCTGTAGCAAGGGGCTGGATCAACAGGACAAGACTGGGAGGAACATGGCTGGGATCTGCTTTGTATTACTGTATGCATATGATGTGTGCCATGGCTGGGACTGAGCATCCTTCCAATTAGCAGTGGTGCAGTCAGACAAGGAGGCTCTGACACCCCCCCCCCCCAATACTGTTGATATGACCCCCCTCTCCCCAATACTGGTGATGTGACCCCCCTCCCCCCCAATACTGGTGATATGACACCCCCCTCCCCAATACTGGTGATATGACCCCCCTCCTTCCCCAATACTGGTGATATGACCCCCCCTCCCCAATACTGTTGATGTGACCCCCCTCCCCCCCAATACTGTTGATATGACCCCCCTCTCCCCAATACTGGTGATATGACCCCCCTCCTTCCCCAATACTGGTGATATGACCCCCCCTCCCCAATACTGTTGATATGACACCCCCCTCCCCAATACTGGTGATATGACCCCCCCCTCCCCAATACTGGTGATATGACCCCCCCTCCTTCTCCAATACTGGTGATATGACCCCCCCCCCTCCCCAATACTGGAGATATGACCCCCCTCTCCCCAATACTGGTGATATGACCCCCCTCCTTCCCCAATACTGGTGATATGACCCCCCTCCTTCCCCAATACTGGTGATATGACCCCCCCCCCTCCCCAATACTGGTGATATGACCCCCCTCCTTCCCCAATACTGGTGATATGACCCCCCTCCTTCCCCAATACTGGTGATATGACCCCCCTCCTTCCCCAATACTGGTGATATGACCCCCCTCTCCCCCAATACTGGTGATATGACCCCCCCATACTGGTGATATGACCCCCCCTCCCCAATACTGGTGATATGACCCCCCCCCTCCCCAATACTGGTGATATGACCCCCCTCCCCAATACTGCTATGACCCCCCAATACTGGTGATATGACCCCCCTCCTTCCCCAATACTGGTGATATAACCCCCCTCCTTCCCCAATACTGGTGATATGACCCCCCCTCCCCAATACTGGTGATATGACATTCCCCTCGAATGCCGGTGATGACACCCCCCCCCTCCCTACCAATGCTGGTGATCTTACATATACAAATCTTAATGAGGATGGTGGTGTCGGCTTTGCAGAGCATGCATTTTGATCCATTGTTCAATATCAGCTGCATCATCATTGATCGGAGTATAAATAAGCAGGACATGTCTACAGTCCTCCTCATATCTGTATTATGTGATCAGTACTGGACCATCGCCTGATCTGTCACTGCCAGTGGGGGGGGTCATTGTCCATTGTAAATCTTTGTTAGGAAAAGTGTTGGGAAGTCAGATCCTTCTATTCCCTTCATACAGATACTGTGTCCGGTCAGGGATGGTCACGCCTGAGCTCCTCCATGTGCGCAGGTTACAGGACATTACACAGGCACAGGGCCTACTGTTGTCACCATCAGAAAAAAATTAACCCTGAGAAATGCCATGCGGCTCTTTCTGGAGTGCATGTATATGTGAAAAGAGGCTGCGGGAGATTAGCTGTGATCCTACCATGAAGGTGCTTGTTCCTGTTATGGGGTGACAACACTTTCTCCAGTTCGTTCCCCTCCGTTGTCACACGGGCCTTCCCATGGAGGCTACAAGTGGTCATTTCCACACACAGTACAAACTGTCACCGTCAGAAAACTGACCCTTAGAAATACCAGGTAGCCAGGAGTGTATATAGATGGGAAATGGGTGTATAGAGGTAGCAGGAGATCAGCAGTGATCCTGCCATTACGGTCGAAAGAAAGGGGGGTGAATGGCAAATGTATGCTTGTGCCAAATCCAGTATATATGAGAAAAGAAAAAGGGGGTTACCCTGGGTGGACTTTTAGAGCCGGTTCACACTGGGGCGGCACGACTTTGGGGGCAACTCGGCAAGGCGTCCTGAAGACGACTTCAGAGGCGACTTGCAAAATTACTTCTGTATTGAAGTCAATGCAAGTCGCCCCCAAAGTCGTACAAGAACCTTTTTCTAAGTCGGAGCGACTTGCGTCGTTCCTATTAGAACGGTTCTATTGAATAGAATGGGACGCGACTTGTCAGGTGGCTGAGTCACTTGACGAGTCGCCCCAGTGTGAACCGGCTCTAAAGGCAGTAATAGTATTTGCTTGGAATCTAGGAGCCAGCTAAAAAAGTTAGAAACCAGAAAACGCACCACCGCCCCGCCGAGCTCGCGTGCAGGAAGTGAGCGCATACGTGAGTAGCGCCCGCATATGTAAACGGTATTCAAACCACACATGTGAGGTATCGCCGCGATCGGTAGAGCGAGAGCAATAATTCTAGCACTAGACCTCCTCTGTAACTTAAAACATGCAATCTGTAGAATTTTTTTAAACGTCGCCTAAGGGTAAAAGTTTGTCGCCATTCCACGAGCGGACGCAATTTTGAAGCGTGACATGTTGGGTATCAATTTACTCTGCGTAACATCTCCAATCTTTCACAATATAAAAAAAAAAAAAAATGGGCTAACTTTACTGTTGTCATATTTTTTCATTTAAAAAAGTGTATTTTATCCCTTAAAAAAGTGCGCTTGTAAGACGGCTGTGCAAATACGGTGTGACAGAAAGTATTGCAACGACCGCCATTTTATTCTCTAGGGTGTTAGAAAAAAAATATATATAATGTTTGGGGGCTCTAATCAGAGGGAAGGAGATGGCAGTGAAAAAACACATTAGAATTGCTGGTTTACTTGTCATGCCAATGGCCACCACAAGATGGCGCCAGATCACAGAAGGAAGCTTAGGCCTGCAGAAGGCTGCAAAGCTCCCATGGGCCCAACGCGTGGGAGCGCACGGAGACACAGGATGGGTTATCCTGTGTCTCTGTGCGCCCCCACCTCGCGACCGTGGGGAAGGGGTTAAGTATGTTCCCTGGGTGTGTTCTAACTGTAGGGGGGGGTGGCCACACTAGGGGAAATGACTGATCGCTGTTCATACAATTCTCTCCCTGACAGGACCGGGAGCTGTGTGTTTACATGCACAGCTCCCGGTCCCCGCTCTGTAACGAGTAATCGCATGTGCCCGGCGGTGATCGCGCCCGCCATGCACGCACACGGGAGTCGGGGGAGAGCGGCCCTAGTGGCCTTCGGGCTTTCACACTGAAGCCTGCAGGGCATGATTTTTTCATGCGGTATAGCAGCGCTATTTTTAGCGCTGTACCGCATGAAAAATGCCTCAATGTGAAAGGGGTCTTAGACAGGAAGGGGGTGAAAGTGCCCAGTAGTCAAGTGGTTAAAGTCATAATAAAAAGGGAAACATTTTTATTTTTTAACCAATTCCATACCGTGCATTTTCACCCCCTTCCTGCCCAGACCAATTTTTAGTGCGACAAAATTGACGTCCTTTTTTTCCCACAAATAGAGCGTTCTTTTGGTGGTATTTGATCACCTCTGCGATTCTAATTTTTTGCGCTATAAACAAAAGAAGAGCAAAAATTTTGAAAAAAAAAAACACAATATGTTTTACTTTTTGATTTAATAAATATCATAATTGTTTTTTAAAAAAAACGTTTTTCTTCCTCAGTTTAGAGGATTTACCACATTTTTGGTAAAAAAAAAAAAAAATCGCAATAAGCGTATTTGATCAGTTTGCGCAAAAGTTCTAGCATCTACAAAATAGGGAATAGAATTATGGCATTTTTTTTTACTAGTAATGGCGGCGATCTGCGATTTTAGTTGTGACCGTGACATTGCGGCGGATACATCGGACACTTTTGACACATTTTTGGGAGCATTCACATAGCGATGAGTGCTATAAAACTACACCGATTACTGTGTAAATGTGACTGGCAGGGAAGGGGTTAACACTAGGGGGCGCTGAAGGGGTTAAATATGTTCACTAAAGTGTGTTCTAACTGTAGGGGGGAGGGCACTCACAAGGGGAGGAGATCGATCTGTGTTCCTCTGTACTGGGAACACACATCGGTCTCACCGCTGACAGGACATGGATATGGGTGTTTAAACACCCAAATCAATGGTCCTGCCGTGATTGCGGGCAATCGCGGGTGTCCAGTGGGCATCACGGCCGCCGGGTACGCGCACCGGGTCCCGAGCAACGCGGCGGGGGGCGCGCTGCCTAGCCGCCCGGGAATACAAGGACGTCATATGACGTCCACTCTGAAGGAGGAAGGGTTCCCAGTGAGGCTGAAATGGGCACAGTGAGGTTGCAATAGGCACAGTGAGGTTTAGGGTTGTCCCGATACCACTTTTTTAGGACTGAGTACAAGTACCGATACTTTTTTTCAAGTACTCGCCGATACCGATACTTTTTTTAAAATGTGTCCCCAAATGCAGCCATGTCCCCCCACAGATGCAGCCATGTCCCCCCATATCCAGCCATGTCCCCCCCATAAGCAGCCATATCCCCCCCATATGCAGCCATGTCCCCCCCATATGCAGCCATGTCCCCCCATATCCAGCCATGTCCCCCCCATATGCAGCCATGTCCCCCCCATATGCAGCCATGTCCCCCCATATGCAGCCATGTCCCCCCCATATGCAGCCATGTCCCCCCCCATATATGCAGCCATGTCCCCCTTACCTACATGCTGCCCTGCCGCGCCACTTGGGTAATACGGGCGGGGAACAATAAAGCTTTCATTTGAATAGCTGTAGTCTTTTGCGCCGCGCATAGACACTCCCCCTTGCTCGGGATTGGACAGTTCACCCGAGCAAGGGGAAGTGTCTATACGCGGCGGGAAACACTACAGCTATTCAGCGGGGATGCGGCGTAGCGGCGGCGGGGGGAAGTATTCTATTTAGGTATCGGGGGTATTTGCGGGAGTACAAGTACTCCCGCAAATACTCGGAATCGGTCCCGATACTAGTATCGGGACAACCCTAGTGAGGTAGCAATGGGCACAGTCATGTTGGGCACAGTGAGGTTGCAATGGGCACATGAGGTTGCAAATGGGCACAGTGAGGTTGCAAATGGGCACAGTGAGGCATGCAAATAGGCATTGTTGACCCTAATTTCCACTTGCAGTAGCTGTTGCATTCTCACCCTAGGCTTACATTCGAGTCAATACGTTTTCCCATTTTTTTTTGTGGTAAAATTAGGACCTAGGCTTATACCCGAGTATATACGGTAGATACATGTCGGAGGTTGGGCCTCCCACCACAAGTCAGGAACATTTCTGTGATTGTGTGTAATGACAAAGCCTTTGAAAGCCTCCAAATGACTTGGGTGAGCTTTGGTGATTGAGGAGATGGATGAGGCGTGATGATCATTGCTTTGTGGAGGAGATTGTAGAAATGTGTAAAGTGCCTCTGAGAAGTCAGAGTCTGATTGCTGAAGACCACCGTCATCATTCTGCAATGGTTGGAGTGACACTTTATCAGTAGTAATGTCGGGGCAGTTAGAGAGTTTTGTAGTTGGTTCCTGATTGCACCGAGGTTGGAAGATCATGCAGTGGGTATATCAGACTTCTCAAAGCTGAGATCCTCACAGTGCGCCCCCCCCCCCCCACCATGCAAGGGTTGAATGCCGGTTAGGTCTAAGGGCCCTTTCACACGGGGCGGATCAGTAATGATAACCTGCGTCAAATTTGCAATAGTGTGAACCCAGCCTAATGCCGCGTACACACCATCACTTTATGTGATGAAAAAAAACGACACTTTCTGTGAAGTAAAAAATGACGTTTTTGAAACTTCAATTTTCAAAGACGAAGTTGCCTACACACCATCGTTTTCTCACAATGATCTTGCAAAGTGAGGTTACGTTCACCACGTTTTACCATTGAAGCTCGCTTCATAAGTAGCTTCTGGGCATGCGTGGATGAAAAAACGTCTTAGAAAACGAAGTTTTTTGCTACACACGTCAATTTCTGTGAAGTAAAAAGTGCACTTTTGAAAAACGACACATAAAATTGAAGCATGCTTCAATTTTTTTTGGTCGTTTTTTACAAGACATAAAACAACGTTTTCCCCCACACACAGTCAATTAAAGTGACGTTTTTAAAAACGTCATTTTTTTTCATCACATAAAGTGATGGTGTGTACGCGGCATTAGGCTGGGTTCACACTATTGCAAATTGGACGCGGGTTTTCAATAGCAGGAGATTGTGACCGCCTCTCACATCTCCGATGCGAATTGCACAGGAGCCCGGTGCGTTTTCTGACCTGTTTTAGGTCCGAATTCGGCCCCAAAAATTGTGCTGAAATTGGACCTGAAACGGTGAACCAGGACACACTGGACTCCTGCTGTGAGCCGCTGTGTTCTCCAGTGTGAAGCCAACCTAAGGGTAGAGGAATAAGATGTAGTGTTTACTAGAGCTGCACGATTAATAGCGGAGAGAATCGCGATCTCGATTCTCCTCGCCCGCGATCTCCCCCACGATTTTCGGGTGCGACCATAGGAAACACACTGAATTATTCTCACCCATGTGCATGTTCCCCCGGAAGTCGCTCACATTCCCCATCACCACCATCCTCCAATCCGCAGCAGGAACGTCATCATCCGCCGCCCGCTGCCAGTAATCAGGTTCTGTTACCTTAGATACCGCATGACGTTTCCGTTGCGCCGCATGGCATGCCGGGATGTGTAGACCCGCCTCTGTTGTTAGGAGGTCTCCTTGTAGAACTACCAATCCCAGGATTCCTAGCGGGCCTGGTTCCAGACAGGGAGCGGAGAATGCTGACTGGAGCCGGGGAGATGAGTGCAGGTGCTGGGGGAGCCCGGCTGGAGCTTTACCGCTGGAGGAGGAAGAACACAGGGGGCACCAAGGTGAGGGCTGGCGGAGGGTGTTCCGTGCAGGGCTGTGGAGTCGGAGTCGAGGAGTCGGAGTCGGGGGAAATTTTGGGTACCTGGAGTCGGAGTCGGCAAACAATGCACCGACTCTGACTCCTACTAAATTTAGATTGTAATAAAAAAAAAAAAAAAGCAAGTTTAAATGTCCCAATTCATAAAAAGTTATAATTAATGACTTCTCTACTGTAAGAATAAAGACCAATGCATGCAGTGCCTCACGTAACCGCAAAACAAACACGTTAAGTGACCGTGAAGAAGCGCGCTTTTCATGTGCTTCACTATATGGCACGCAACGCACAATTAGGAGCTGCAATACTTATACTTTCCATAGTGTTGTGTTCTGCTTTTACAGGGAACGCATGTTAGAGAACCAGTAAGTGTCCAAATAAAAAAATTCCAACAGGAGTTTTATAAAGCACTAAAAGAAGTTGAAAAGTTTGATCACTCATCAAAACTTACTGTTGAAGAAGCCATCCTTGTTTATCCAGAGATCGTTAGTGATGTGGCCAGAATAGTTACTGCAATGCCACCCACCCAAGTCAGTGTCGCAAGATTATTTTCAGCCCTAAAAATAATAAAGTCTGACTTAAGAGCCTCTATGAAAGAGGGTCTGGCAGAGGCAATTCTCTTCCTTAGAACTCTACATTGAATTGATTTGCATTTGCTAAGCCTAGAACTACATTTCAAGATTAATATAAACCATTTCCAGGTTTTACAGATTTTGTTTTTGGTTCATTATAGATAAGCTTTGTTTTTGTTCTAAAACAACCAAATAATGTGGTTTGTATTTTTGAACTGGTAAAGATCCTGTTCCTGATGTTTATGCCTGCTGCTACTATCCAGCCACTTGATTGTTTTCATTGTTTGTCTTTTGCTTAAACTGTGCAATACAGTAGACTGTTGGCTTCCCAGCCAGTAGTCCTGTGGTAGGTTGCGTTTCTTTCCCTCAAGGAATGTATAAAATACATTCGCATATTAATACAGAGGAGTCGGGGAGTCGGAAGTACATAAAACTGAGGAGTCGGAGTCGGAACATTTATCTACCGATTCCACAGCCCTGGTTCCGTGTAACCCGGAGCCTGAGAGAGAGAGAACCATTGTACTACCTGGGGGCCTGAGCGAGAGTATACATATATGGGTGGGGTGACAACATGGATAGGGGTGACAACAACATGGGCAATGGTGAAAACAACATGGGCAATGGTGAAAACAACATGGGCAATGGTGACAACATGAGTAGAGGTGACAACATGGGCAATATTGACAACATGAGTAGGGGTGACTGCATACTAGCTCATTATGGCCTTTCATTATGGCCTTTCAGGTAGGTTTAAAAATAAAAAAAACAACAAGAACGGGGGTTTACTATCGCTTTAAATAAAAAAAAAAAATGAGAATCGTGATCTTCATTTTATGCAAAAGAATCGCGATTCTCATTTTTCCCAGAATCGTGCAGCTCTAGTGTTTACCTTATTCCTTCCTCCAGCACTCCAATATGTAGGTGGGCTCGCAACACACTCATGTACAATGGAGGTCTATTGGCCCTGCATTGTAATTGATTGGCTGGAGTTTCTTTAGAGAAGAGGTTTTGGGGGACTGATGGAGCAAAGCATCAGGAATTACACCTTATTCCTCTACCCCTAGACCAGTGGTTCTCAACCTGGGGGTCGGGACCCCCTCGGGGGTCAAATGATGATTTGCCAGGGGTCACCGAATCCTGGGCTGTTCCCACACCACTCTCACAACTGTTGTGCAGCTGCCCAGCAGGGCTGTCCCTGGAGCCTGTGGCCGCCCAGCTGGGCTGTTCCTGGAGCCCACGGCCACCCACTCAGCCTCTTCACAGCCGCACATTCAGTTCACGGCATGGCTGGGGGGCAGAGACTAGAGGTAAGTTGACTGGTAAGGAAGTTTGGCGCCATTCCACGAGCGTGTGCAATTTTGAAGCGTGACATATTGGGTATCAATTTACTCAGCTTAACTTCATCTTTCACATTATGCAAAACAATTGGGCTAACTTTACTGTTTTTTTTTAAGCACTAAACAGTTTTTTCCCCAAAAAAAACGCATTGAAAAAATTAATGCGCAAATACCGTGCGAGATAAAAAGTTGCAATGACATCACGTCATTGTATTCTCTAGGGTCTCTGCTAAAAAAACATTTATAATGTTCGGGGGTTCTGTGTAATCTTCTAGCAAAAAAATTATGATTTATTTTAATTATGACATGCAGCCATGTCCCCCACATATGCAGCCATGTCCCCCACATATGCAGCCATGTCCCCCACATATGCAGCCATGTCCCCCACATATGCAGCCATGTCCCCCACATATGCAGCCGTGTCCCCTCACATATGCAGCCGTGTCCCCCACATATGCAGCCGTGTCCCCTCACATATGCAGCCATGTCCCCCACATATGCAGCCATGTCCCCCACATATGCAGCCATGTCCCCCCACATATGCAGCCATGTCCCCCACATATGCAGCCATGTCCCCCACATATGCAGCCGTGTCCCCTCACATATGCAGCCGTGTCCCCTCACATATGCAGCCGTGTCCCCTCACATATGCAGCCGTGTCCCCTCACATATGCAGCCATGTCCCCTCACATATGCAGCCATGTCCCCCACATATGCAGCCATGTCCCCCACATATGCAGCCGTGTCCCCCACATATGCAGCCGTGTCCCCCACATATGCAGCCGTGTCCCCTCACATATGCAGCCGTGTCCCCCCACATATGCAGCCGTGTCCCCTCACATATGCAGCCATGTCCCCTCACATATGCAGCCATGTCCCCTCACATATGCAGCCATGTCCCCCCACATATGCAGCCATGTCCCCCCACATATGCAGCCATGTCCCCCCACATATGCAGCCATGTCCCCCCACATATGCAGCCATGTCCCCTCACATATGCAGCCATGTCCCCTCACATATGCAGCCATGTCCCCTCACATATGCAGCCATGTCCCCTCACATATGCAGTCATGTCCCCTCACATATGCAGCCATGTCCCCCACATATGCAGCCATGTCCCCCACATATGCAGCCATGTCCCCCACATATGCAGCCATGTCCCCTCACATATGCAGCCATGTCCCCTCACATATGCAGTCATGTCCCCTCACATATGCAGCCATGTCCCCCCACATATGCAGCCATGTCCCCCACATATGCAGCCATGTCCCCCACATATGCAGCCATGTCCCCTCACATATGCAGCCATGTCCCCCATACATGCAGCCATGTCCCCCATACCTAGATGCCGCCGCCTAGTTAAAGCGGATGTGCCATGGGAAAAAAATATTAAAAGCCAGCAGCTACAAATACTGCAGCTGCTGACTTTTAATATTAGGATATGGAGTCCAGCGCCGATCGCAGCAGATGACGAGCGATCGCTCGTCTCTCTGCTGCTCCCCCCGCCATCCACGCTCAGGGAACCAGGAAGTGAAGCGCTGCGGCTTCACTGCCCGGTTCCCTACGGCGCATGCGCGAGTCGCGCCGCGCCCGCCGATTGGCTCCCGCTGTGTGCTGGGAGCCGAGTGTTCCCAGCACACAAAGGGGGGGCGACAGGATGTGACGGAATGCCCGTCTTTTGCCCGTGAATGCCGGGCCAGAAGTGGGTGCAAATACCTGTCTTTAGACAGGTATCTGCACTCCCCTCCCCCCTGAAAGGTGTCAAATGTGACACCGGAGGGGGGGAGGGTTCCGATCAGCGGGACTCCACTTTAGGGTGGAGATCCGCTTTAATCAGCGTGCGGGGAACATTACAGCTTTCATTTGAATAGCTGTGTGTTCCCCGCCGCACCGCGTATAGACACTCCCCCTTGGCTCGGGATTGGACGGGTGATCTGTACTTTGATAGACAGATCACCTGTCCAATCCCGAGCAAGGGGGAGTGTCTATACACGGTGCGGTGGGGAACACACAGCTATTGAAATGAAAGCTGTAATGTTTCCCGCACGCTGATTAAATAGGCGGCGGGGACGTTGTAGTATGCGGCGGCAATGGGGGGGGGGGGGGTTAGTATTGGATCTGGCATCAGGGGCGCAAATGCTCAGTATCGGTCCCGATACGGATACTGGTATCGGGACAACCCTACTTAGAACCCCCAAACCCTAGAGAATAAAATGGCGGTCATTGCAATACTTTTTGTCACACCGTATTTGCACAGCGGTCTTTTTTTGAATAAAAAAAAATAAGACAACAGTAAAGTTTTTTTTATATTGTGAAAGATAATGTTACGCCGAGTAAATTGATACCCAACGTGTCACGCTTCAAAATTGCACCCGCTCGTGGAATGGCGTCAAACTTTTACCTTTAAGATTCTGCATTGGCGACATTTAAAAAAAAAAATCTACAGGTTGCATGTTTTGAGCTACAGAGTAGGTCTAGGGCTAGAATTATTGCTCTCGCTCTAACGATCGTGGCGACACCTCACATGTGTGGTTTGAACAATGTTTTCATATGTGGGTGGGACTTATGTATGCGTTCGCTTCTGCGTGCAAGCTCGTCGGGTCGGGGCGCTTAAAAAAAAAAAATTAAAAAAAAAATTCTTATTTATTTTACTTGATTTTATTTATTTTTATACAGTTTAAAAAAAATAAAAAATAAATATTGGATCAATTTTATTCCTATTACAAGGAATATAAACATCCCTTATAATAGGAAAAAGCATGACAGGTCCTCTTAACTACTTCAAAAACGCACGCCGTCATATGACGTCCAAAAAGGGGATCTCTTATCCCGGGTGGACGTCATATGACGTCCTGGGCTTTGTGGGGGGATATCTAAATGATGCCTGCAGCTAGAGGCATCATTCAGATATCATTTTCTTCTGGCGCACCGTAAGAACGATCATAGCGGCGGTTCCGCCGCTTGATTGTTCTTATAGGCCGCCATTCGGTGCTTCTCCGGGCTCTCCCGTCCCATCGGGGGCCCGGAGAGATGATCGCCGTCCGCCGGATGTGAAGCATAGAGATGACTGGTGACCAGTCCCAAGGCCCGGGCGCGATGTGATGATGTCACGCCCGGGTATTCGTCAGTAAACAAACCGCAATTGCGGCTAGTAAGAATGAG
This sequence comes from Rana temporaria, assembly GCF_905171775.1. Taxonomy (NCBI): domain Eukaryota; kingdom Metazoa; phylum Chordata; class Amphibia; order Anura; family Ranidae; genus Rana; species Rana temporaria. The sequence goes on from NC_053498.1 coordinate 149,400,875, forward strand.
ATCTGTGATTTTTTTTTCACGATCTCATTCTTTCCAGCCTGGAGGAGAGATGTGGGGGGAGGGGAAGGTCTTATTGACCCCGCCTCTCTCCATAAGGAGGACCTGTCACACACTATGTGGATGGATGTTTACATTCCTTGTAATAGGAATAAAAGCGATGGGGGGAAAAAAAAAAAAAAAAGTAAAAAAAAGTGTAAAAAAATAAATAAATAAGTAATAATAATAAAAATAAAAAAATTAAAACGCCCCTGTCCCCGGGAGCTCGCGCTCAGAAGCGAACGCACACGTAAGTCCGGCCCACGTATGTAAACGGCGTTCAAACCACACATGTGAGGTGTCGCCGCGTGCGTTAGAGCGAGAGCAACAATTCTAGCAGTAGACCTCGGGCTGGATTCACGTACGGCGGCGTATCTTTCTGCCGGCGTAGCGCATCCCATTTGCACTACGCCGACGTAAGATAGTGAGGCAAGTACTGTATTCACAAAGCACTTGCCTCCTAAGTTACGTCGGCGTAGCGCAAATGGCCCGGCGTAACCCCGCCTACTTCAAAACAGGCATGTAGTGGGCGTGTTGTTTGGTAATGAATTCACGATTCATTACCATACATGTAAATGAAGCGCCGATCGTACGGCGCATGCTCAGTATCACGTCGCAAATACTCCTTGCTTTCGACCTGAACGTAACCTACGCCCAGACCCATTCTGAATCGGCTTACGCAAACGACGTGAAATTCGACGGCTAAAATGGGCTAACTTTACTGTTTTGTTATTTTTTAATTTATGAAACCAGCGCGGTCACGGAGCTTTGGACCGGGTCGCGAGCTCTATTTGTGGGAAAATAAGGACTTTGATTTTTGTTTGGGAGCCACGTCGCACGAATCACTTTTTTTACATTCTATGTGTGAGGTGATGAGAAGTGAGGTGCGGTGAGGTGATGAGAAGTGAGGTGCGGTGAGGTGATGAGAAATGAGGTGCGGTGAGGTGATGAGAAGTGAGGTGCGGTGAGGTGAGGTGATGAGAAGTGAGGTGATGAGAAGTGAGGTGCGGTGAGGTGATGAGAAATGAGGTGCGGTGAGGTGATGAGAAGTGAGGTGCGGTGAGGTGATGAGAAATGAGGTGCGGTGAGGTGATGAGAAGTGAGGTGCGGTGATGAGAAATGAGGTGCGGTGAGGTGATGAGAAGTGAGGTGCGGTGAGGTGATGAGAAGTGAGGTGCGGTGAGGTGAAGTGAGGTGATGAGAAGTGAGGTGCGGTGAGGTGAGGAGAAGTGAGGTGAGGTGAGGTGAGGTGAAGAGAAATGAGGTGCGGTGAGGTGATGAGAAATGAGGTGCAGTGATGAGAAGTGAGGTGCGGTGAGGTGAGGTGATGAGAAGTGAGGTGCGGTGAGGTGATGAGAAGTGAGGTGCGGTGAGGTGATGAGAAATGAGGTGCGGTGAGGTGATGAGAAGTGAGGTGCGGTGAGGTGATGAGAAGTGAGGTGCGGTGAGGTGATGAGAAGTGAGGTGCGGTGAGGTGATGAGAAATGAGGGGCGGTGAGGTGAAGTGAGGTGCGGTGAGGAGAAGTGAGGTGCGGTGAGGTGATGAGAAATGAGGTGCGGTGAGGTGATGAGAAGTGAGGTGCGGTGATGAGAAATGAGGTGCGGTGATGAGAAGTGAGGTGCGGTGAGGTGAAGTGCGGAGAAGTGAGGTGAGGTGAGGTGATGAGAAATGAGGTGCGGTGAGGTGATGAGAAATGAGGTGATGGTGAAGTGAGGTGCGGTGAGGTGATGAGAAGTGAGGTGCGGTGAGGTGATGAGAAGTGAGGTGCGGTGCGGAGAAGTGAGGTGATGAGAAGTGAGGTGCGGTGAGGAGAAATGAGGTGGGGTGAGGTGAAGTGAGGTGCGGTGAGGAGAAGTGAGGTGCGGTGATGAGAAGTGAGGTGCGGTGAGGAGAAGTGAGGTGCGGTGAGGTGAAGTGCGGAGAGGTGATGAGAAATGAGGTGCGGTGCGGTGATGAGAAGTGAGGTGAGGTGATGAGAAATGAGGTGCGGTGATGAGAAGTGAGGTGAGGTGATGAGAAGTGAGGTGCGGTGAGGAGATGAGAAGTGAGGTGCGGTGAGGTGATGAGAAGTGAGGTGAGGTGATGAGAAGTGAGGTGCGGTGAGGTGATGAGAAGTGAGGTGAGGTGATGAGAAGTGAGGTGCGGTGATGAGAAGTGAGGTGCGGTGATGAGAAGTGAGGTGCGGTGAGGTGATGAGAAGTGAGGTGAGGTGAGGTGATGAGAAATGAGGTGCGGTGAGGAGAAATGAGGTGAGGTGATGAGAAGTGAGGTGAGGTGAGGTGATGAGAAATGAGGTGAAGTGAGGTGCGGTGAGGTGATGAGAAATGAGGTGAGGTGATGAGAAATGAGGTGAGGAGATGAGAAATGAGGTGCGGTGATGAGAAGTGAGGTGCGGTGATGAGAAGTGAGGTGCGGTGAGGTGATGAGAAGTGAGGTGAGGTGATGAGAAATGAGGTGAGGTGATGAGAAGTGAGGTGAGGTGATGAGAAGTGAGGTGCGGTGAGGTGAGGTGATGAGAAGTGAGGTGAGGTGATGAGAAGTGAGGTGCGGTGAGGAGATGAGAAGTGAGGTGCGGTGAGGTGATGAGAAGTGAGGTGAGGTGATGAGAAGTGAGGTGCGGTGAGGAGATGAGAAGTGAGGTGCGGTGAGGTGATGAGAAGTGAGGTGCGGTGAGGTGATGAGAAGTGAGGTGCGGTGAGGTGATGAGAAGTGAGGTGCGGTGAGGTGAGGTGATGAGAAATGAGGTGCGGTGAGGTGAGGTGAGGAGAAGTGAGGTGAGGTGATGAGAAGTGAGGTGCGGTGAGGTGATGAGAAATGAGGTGCGGTGAGGTGATGAGAAATGAGGTGCGGTGAGGTGATGAGAAATGAGGTGCGGTGAGGTGATGAGAAGTGAGGTGCGGTGAGGTGATGAGAAGTGAGGTGCGGTGAGGTGAGGAGAAGTGAGGTGCGGTGAGGTGAGGAGAAGTGAGGTGAGGTGATGAGAAGTGAGGTGCGGTGAGGTGAAGTGAGGTGAGGTGATGAGAAGTGAGGTGCGGTGAGGTGATGAGAAATGAGGTGCGGTGAGGTGATGAGAAATGAGGTGCGGTGAGGTGATGAGAAGTGAGGTGCGGTGATGAGAAGTGAGGTGCGGTGAGGTGATGAGAAGTGAGGTGCGGTGAGGTGATGAGAAGTGAGGTGCGGTGAGGAGATGAGAAGTGAGGTGCGGTGAGGTGATGAGAAGTGAGGTGCGGTGAGGTGATGAGAAGTGAGGTGCGGTGAGGTGAGGTGATGAGAAATGAGGTGCGGTGCGGAGAAGTGAGGTGCGGTGAGGTGATGAGAAGTGAGGTGCGGTGAGGTGATGAGAAGTGAGGTGCGGTGAGGTGATGAGAAGTGAGGTGCGGTGAGGTGATGAGAAGTGAGGTGCGGTGAGGAGAAGTGAGGTGAGGTGATGAGAAGTGAGGTGCGGTGAGGAGAAGTGAGGTGCGGTGATGAGAAATGAAGTGAGGTGCGGTGAGGTGATGAGAAATGAGGTGAGGAGATGAGAAATGAGGTGCGGTGATGAGAAGTGAGGTGCGGTGATGAGAAGTGAGGTGCGGTGATGAGAAGTGAGGTGCGGTGATGAGAAGTGAGGTGCGGTGAGGTGATGAGAAATGAGGTGAGGTGATGAGAAATGAGGTGAGGTGATGAGAAATGAGGTGAAGTGAGGTGCGGTGAGGTGATGAGAAATGAGGTGAGGTGATGAGAAATGAGGTGAGGAGATGAGAAATGAGGTGCGGTGATAAGAAGTGAGGTGCGGTGATGAGAAGTGAGGTGCGGTGATGAGAAGTGAGGTGAGGTGAGGTGATGAGAAATGAGGTGAGGTGATGAGAAATGAGGTGAGGTGATGAGAAGTGAGGTGCGGTGATGAGAAGTGAGGTGCGGTGAGGAGATGAGAAGTGAGGTGAGGTGATGAGAAGTGAGGTGCGGTGAGGTGAAGTGCGGAGAAGTGAGGTGAGGTGAGGTGATGAGAAGTGAGGTGATGAGAAGTGAGGTGAGGTGATGAGAAATGAGGTGCGGTGCGGAGAAGTGAGGTGCGGTGAGGTGATGAGAAGTGAGATGCGGTGAGGAGAAGTGAGGTGAGGTGATGAGAAGTGAGGTGCGGTGAGGTGATGAGAAATGAGGTGCGGTGAGGTGATGAGAAATGAGGTGCGGTGAGGTGATGAGAAATGAGGTGCGGTGAGGTGATGAGAAGTGAGGTGCGGTGAGGTGATGAGAAGTGAGGTGCGGTGAGGTGATGAGAAATGAGGTGCGGTGAGGTGAGGTGATGAGAAATGAGGTGCGGTGCGGAGAAGTGAGGTGCGGTGAGGTGATGAGAAGTGAGGTGCGGTGAGGTGATGAGAAGTGAGGTGCGGTGAGGTGATGAGAAGTGAGGTGCGGTGAGGTGATGAGAAGTGAGGTGCGGTGAGGAGAAGTGAGGTGAGGTGATGAGAAGTGAGGTGCGGTGAGGAGAAGTGAGGTGCGGTGATGAGAAATGAAGTGAGGTGCGGTGAGGTGATGAGAAATGAGGTGAGGAGATGAGAAATGAGGTGCGGTGATGAGAAGTGAGGTGCGGTGATGAGAAGTGAGGTGCGGTGATGAGAAGTGAGGTGCGGTGATGAGAAGTGAGGTGCGGTGAGGTGATGAGAAATGAGGTGAGGTGATGAGAAATGAGGTGAGGTGATGAGAAATGAGGTGAAGTGAGGTGCGGTGAGGTGATGAGAAATGAGGTGAGGTGATGAGAAATGAGGTGAGGAGATGAGAAATGAGGTGCGGTGATAAGAAGTGAGGTGCGGTGATGAGAAGTGAGGTGCGGTGATGAGAAGTGAGGTGAGGTGAGGTGATGAGAAATGAGGTGAGGTGATGAGAAATGAGGTGAGGTGATGAGAAGTGAGGTGCGGTGATGAGAAGTGAGGTGCGGTGAGGAGATGAGAAGTGAGGTGAGGTGATGAGAAGTGAGGTGCGGTGAGGTGAAGTGCGGAGAAGTGAGGTGAGGTGAGGTGATGAGAAGTGAGGTGATGAGAAGTGAGGTGAGGTGATGAGAAATGAGGTGCGGTGCGGAGAAGTGAGGTGCGGTGAGGTGATGAGAAGTGAGGTGCGGTGAGGAGAAGTGAGGTGAGGTGATGAGAAGTGAGGTGCGGTGAGGTGATGAGAAATGAGGTGCGGTGAGGTGATGAGAAATGAGGTGCGGTGAGGTGATGAGAAATGAGGTGCGGTGAGGTGAGGAGAAGTGAGGTGCGGTGAGGTGATGAGAAGTGAGGTGCGGTGAGGTGATGGTGAAGTGAGGTGCGGTGAGGTGAGGAGAAGTGAGGTGCGGTGAGGTGATGAGAAGTGAGGTGCGGTGAGGTGATGAGAAGTGAGGTGCGGTGAGGTGATGAGAAATGAGGTGCGGTGAGGTGAGGTGATGAGAAATGAGGTGCGGTGCGGAGAAGTGAGGTGCGGTGAGGTGATGAGAAGTGAGGTGCGGTGAGGTGATGAGAAGTGAGGTGCGGTGAGGTGAGGTGATGAGAAATGAGGTGCGGTGAGGTGAGGTGATGAGAAATGAGGTGCGGTGCGGAGAAGTGAGGTGCGGTGAGGTGATGAGAAGTGAGGTGCGGTGAGGTGAAGTGAGGTGCGGTGAGGAGAAATGAGGTGCGGTGAGGAGATGAGAAGTGAGGTGAGGTGATGAGAAGTGAGGTGCGGTGAGGAGAAATGAGGTGAGGTGATGAGAAATGAGGTGAAGTGAGGTGCGGTGAGGTGATGAGAAATGAGGTGCGGTGATGAGAAGTGAGGTGCGGTGATAAGAAGTGAGGTGCGGTGAGGTGATGAGAAATGAGGTGCGGTGAGGTGATGAGAAGTGAGGTGCGGTGAGGTGAGGTGCGGTGATGAGAAGTGAGGTGCGGTGAGGTGATGAGAAGTGAGGTGCGGTGAGGTGATGAGAAATGAGGTGCGGTGATGAGAAGTGAGGTGCGGTGAGGTGATGAGAAGTGAGGTGAGGTGAGGTGATGAGAAGTGAGGTGCGGTGAGGTGATGAGAAGTGAGGTGAGGTGAGGTGATGAGAAGTGAGGTGCGGTGATGAGAAATTAGGTGCGGTGAGGAGAAGTGAGGTGCGGTGAGGTGATGAGAAGTGAGGTGCGGTGAGGTGATGAGAAGTGAGGTGAGGTGAGGTGATGAGAAGTGAGGTGTGGTGAGGTGATGAGAAGTGAGGTGCGGTGAGGAGAAGTGAGGTGCGGTGAGAAATGAGGTGAGGTGATGAGAAATGAGGTGAGGTGATGAGAAGTGAGGTGCGGTGATGAGAAGTGAGGTGCGGTGATGAGAAATGAGGTGAGGTGATGAGAAGTGAGGTGAGGTGATGAGAAGTGAGGTGGGGTGATGAGAAGTGAGGTGCGGTGAGGAGATGAGAAGTGAGGTGCGGTGAGGTGATGAGAAATGAGGTGCGGTGAGGTGATGAGAAGTGAGGTGAGGTGAGGTGAGGAGAAGTGAGGTGAGGTGAGGAGAAATGAGGTGCGGTGATGAGAAGTGAGGTGAGGTGAGGAGAAATGAGGTGCGGTGATGAGAAGTGAGGTGCGGTGAGGTGAGGAGAAATGAGGTGCGGTGATGAGAAATGAGGTGAGGAGATGAGAAGTGAGGTGCGGTGAGGAGATGAGAAGTGAGGTGTGGTGAGGTGAGGAGAAGTGAGGTGAGGTGAGGAGAAATGAGGTGCGGTGATGAGAAGTGAGGTGAGGTGAGGAGAAATGAGGTGCGGTGATGAGAAGTGAGGTGCGGTGAGGTGAGGAGAAATGAGGTGCGGTGATGAGAAATGAGGTGAGGAGATGAGAAGTGAGGTGCGGTGAGGAGATGAGAAGTGAGGTGTGGTGAGGTGAGGAGAAGTGAGGTGAGGTGAGGAGAAATGAGGTGCGGTGATGAGAAGTGAGGTGAGGTGAGGAGAAATGAGGTGCGGTGATGAGAAGTGAGGTGCGGTGAGGTGAGGAGAAATGAGGTGCGGTGATGAGAAATGAGGTGAGGAGATGAGAAGTGAGGTGCGGTGAGGAGATGAGAAGTGAGGTGTGGTGAGGTGAGGAGAAGTGAGGTGAGGTGAGGAGAAATGAGGTGAGGTGATGAGAAGTGAGGTGCGGTGATGAGAAATGAGGTGAGGAGATGAGAAGTGAGGTGCGGTGAGGAGATGAGAAGTGAGGTGTGGTGAGGTGAGGAGAAGTGAGGTGAGGTGAGGAGAAATGAGGTGCGGTGATGAGAAATGAGGTGAGGTGATGAGAAGTGAGGTGCGGTGAGGTGAGGAGAAGTGAGGTGAGGTGAGGAGAAGTGAGGTGCGGTGAGGTGATGAGAAGTGAGGTGCGGTGAGGTGAGGAGAAGTGAGGTGAGGTGATGAGAAGTGAGGTGCGGTGAGGTGATGAGAAATGAGGTGATGAGAAGTGAGGTGCGGTGAGGTGATGAGAAGTGAGGTGCGGTGAGGTGATGAGAAGTGAGGTGCGGTGAGGTGATGAGAAGTGAGGTGCGGTGAGGAGAAATGAGGTGCGGTGATGAGAAATGAGGTGAGGTGATGAGAAGTGAGGTGCGGTGAGGTGATGAGAAGTGAGGTGAGGTGAGGAGAAGTGAGGTGCGGTGAGGTGATGAGAAGTGAGGTGCGGTGAGGTGAGGAGAAGTGAGGTGAGGTGATGAGAAGTGAGGTGAGGTGCGGTGATGAGAAGTGAGGTGCGGTGAGGTGATGAGAAGTGAGGTGCGGTGAGGAGATGAGAAGTGAGGTGCGGTGATGAGAAGTGAGGTGCGGTGAGGAGAAGTGAGGTGAGGTGATGAGAAGTGAGGTGCGGTGAGGTGATGAGAAGTGAGGTGCGGTGAGGTGATGAGAAGTGAGGTGCGGTGAGGTGAGGAGAAGTGAGGTGCGGTG